>NC_133330.1:202411734-202521723 GCF_042186555.1 Aquarana catesbeiana
TGCATTTTAATGGATTGTTCCACTATCAGGTATATAACACCTACGGTGTTACAACCTATGTAGTATTTGGAAACAAATCTTTATCCATTTGGGAGTATGATGTTGGCACATTGTTTCACCCATGGACATTGTGAATGGTTCGCACAGTGGTACGTGCCCTTCCTGTGACAAGGTTCATCAGTGCATTGTTTCCTTATGTAATGAGTATGATAAGCTGGTCATGTAAAGATATGGCCTGTTTGTATGTGATTTAAAGTGATTGTAAAGTCTTGTTTTTTTATTAATAAAAAAATAACAAACATGTTATACTTACCTCCTCTGTGCAGTTGGTTTTGCACATGGCAGCCTGGATCCTCCTCTTCTTGGGTCCCTCTTCACTGCTCCTGGCCCCTTCCTCCTGTCGAGTGCCCCAGAGCAAGAATCTACTGTGTAATGCCCCGTACACACGGTCGGACTTTGTTCGGACATTCCGACAACAAAATCCTAGGATTTTTTCCGACGGATGTTGGCTCAAACTTGTCTTGCATACACACGGTCACACAAAGTTGTCGGAAAATCCGATCGTTCTGAACGCGGTGACGTAAAACACGTACGTCGGGACTATAAACGGGGCAGTGGCCAATAGCTTTCATCTCTTTATTTATTCTGAGCATGCGTGGCAGTTTGTGCATCGGATTTGTGTACACAGATTTTGTTGTCGGAAAATTTTATCTCCTGCTCTCCAACTTTTTGTGTCGGAAAATCCGATGGAAAATGTCCGATGGAGCCCACACACGGTCGGAATTTCCGACAACACGCTCCGATCGGACATTTTCCATCGGAAAATCCGACCGTGTGTACTGGGCATAACAGAAGAGAGAGTCCTGGACTGCCAAGGGAATTGTGGACATCGCGGGACAGAAATGGGGCTTAAGTAAGTATTAGGGGGCTGAGAGGGGCTGCTACACATGGAAGGCTTTTTATCATAATGCATAGAATACATTAGGATAAAAAAAACCTTCTGCATTTACAACCACTTTAAGTGCTCCCAGACCTCTTCCAGCACACGCTGCAATGATGCAGAAACTTAACAACTATTACTAAGGTGCTGAGGAACCACAAGATTGTTTATCGGTGGAAATATCTTGCTGCAATAAACATCACCTATAAGGGCTTCAACCATCTTATTGAGTCTCTTAGATAAAAAACCTTCTGTCTTTACAACTCCTTTACCATGTTTAAATATAGCAGAATAATCCAAAAAATACTTTAAAAATTGTGAGTTTTCCCTCTCTTCTCTTGGATAAATTAGAAAAAACTAGAATATGTAAACTAGCTGTGTATTGTATTGTTTAACCTGTAACAGGTGTCCATGGGGATATGAGAAGTCCATCTAGGGGATAGATATCATGTATTGGGACAAATGAGAGTTCTTATTGTAATGCATTTATTACTGCTTTAATGAAAAGATTGTTTTAAGATTTAGTGTATTGAACATCCTTCTGCACCGGAAAAGTCCATTAGGCCCCAGTTATTATTTTGCCGAAGGCTTTTTCATAACAGAATAGACTCCGTTTGTCTGTTCTGCATGTGCAGCTCAGCATGATTTTGTGCCAGGATGAAGTAATGCACAGGAGTTTCCTAAACCTGACCTGGCCAATCAAGATTGCCAATAACTCAGAACCCAGAAGAAGACTGTGTCAAGATGTAAGCATTGCCAGTGGAAGGCAGCAAGGACATTGTAGCCCAGGAGCTTTGATAGGTAAGTGCATAGTTACCAACTGTCCCGGATTTCCCGGGACATTCCCGGGATTTAGACTCTATTCCTGATTTTATTGTTCCCTGGGAAATGTCCCGAGAAATCCGGTTCTTCATGGATTTTTGCCGCCGCCTGCCGCTGCTAGAGGTCCGTGGCCGGCAGAGACATTGTCTTCACCGGCTGCCATTTTTAAGAGGACCAGGAAGATGGCTGGGGGGCTAGACGGAGCTCCTGCATTGCCGCCCACCCTCCGCCCTGCTCCGCCTCACCCCGCCTACCACGCCTACCCCCTGCCCCGCTGCCGGTCTGTTATTGAAAGGGGCAGGGGTTCTAACCATGCGGCCGGCAGGGGGAGACAGTATTTTGTATACCCTGAGGTACACCTGAGGTAAGGGGGGGCTCCGCTGGGGACATCTGATGTAAGGGGGGCACCGCTGGGGACACCTGATGTGAGGGGGGCTCCGCTGGGGACATTTGATGTGAGGGGGGCTCCACTGGGGACACCTGATGTAAAGGGGGCTCTGCTGGGGACTCGTGATGTGAGGGGGGCTCCGCTGGGGACTCCTGATTTAAGGGGGACTCCGCTGGGGACTCCTGATGTGAGGGGGGCTACGCTGAGGACTCCTGATGTGAGGGGGGCTCCGCTGGGGACTCCTGATGTGAGGGGGGGCTCCGCTAGGGACACCTGATGTGGGGGGGCTCTGCTGGGGACTCCTGATGTGAGGGGGGCTCCGCTGGGGACTCCTGGTGTGAGGGAGCTCCGCTGGGGACTCCTGATGTGAGGGGCTCCGCTGGGGACTAATGATGTGAGGGGGGCTCCGCTGGGGACACCTGATGTGAGGGGGCTCCGCTGGGGACACCTGATGTAAAGGGGGGCTCCGCTGGGGACTCCTAATCTGAAGGGAGCTCCGCTGGGGACTCCTGGTGTGAGGGGGGCTCCTGGTGTGAGGGGGCTCCACTGGGGACTCCTAATGTGAGGTAGGGCTCCGCTGGGGACTCCTGATGTGAGTGGGGGCTCTGCTGGGGACTCCTGATGAGAGGGGGGCTCCGCTGGAGACTCCTGATGTGAGGGGGGCTCTGCTGAGGACTCCTGATGTGAGGGGGCTCCGCTGGGGACTCCTGATGTGAGGGGGGCTCCGCTAGAGACACCTGATGTAAAGGGGGGCTCCGCTGGGGACTCCTGATGTGAGGGGGGCTTCACTGGGGACTCCTGATGTGAGGGGGGCTCCGCTGGGGACTCCTGGTGTGAGGGGGGCTCCGCTGGGGAATCCTGGTGTGAGGGGGCTGCGCTGGGGACTCCTGATGTGAGGGGGGGCTCTGCTGGGGACTCCTGATGTGAGGGGGCTCTGCTAGGGACACCTGATGTGAGGAGGGGCTCCGCTGGGGACACCTGATGTAAAGGAGGGCTCCGCTGGGGACTCCTGATGTGAGGGGGGCTCCGCTGGGGACTCCTGATGTGAGGGGGCTCATCTGGGGACATCTGATGTAAGGGGGCTCCACTGGGGACACCTGTTGTATGGGGGGCTCAGCTCTGGACACCTGATGTAAGGGGGGGCTCCACTCGGGACACCTGATGTAAGGCGGCTCTGCTGGGGACACCTGATGTAAGGGGGGCTCCACTGGGGACATCTGATGTAAGGGGGGGCTCCGCTGGGGACATCTGATGTAAGGGGGGGCTCCGCTGGGGACATCTGATAAAAGGGGGGCTCCGCTGGGGGCACCTGATGCAAGGACGGACTCTGCTGGGGGCATCTTATGCAAGGACGGACTCTGCTGGGACACCTGATGCAAGGACGGATGGCTGGTGGCAGACGACGTGGCAGGTGACACGCTCAGGGATCCCACTGATTCAGGATTATGGTGAGTTGAATGATTTCATTTTATATTACAATGTAATAATAGAAATAATGCACTTCAATCATCCTTACACCATAACAACCATGGTGCCGGGATGATTGAAGTGCTAACACCAGGTGTTTGGAGTATCTTTATCTGCTGATTGTTAAACTTTCTAGAATACACATATTTCCATTGTTGTGTAGGATCTGAGGCTGCTGTCCCTCCATCCCTCTGCCCCCCCTTTCCCTCTCCATCCCTCATTCATCTCAGACTCTAACCACACCCCCTTTGAGCCACGCCCATTTAAGACACGTCCACTATTTCGCGTAAACCACATCAATTTCTCGTCACATTTTTATTTCCCTGTGTGCCACGCCCACAAATGCATGCCCCACCCCCTAACTATAACAAGGCTCCGTCTACAGCCAAAAAAGTGTCACTAAAATTTTTTTTACAATGTTGGCAACTATGTAAGTGTGCCATAATGTGTAAATATACATGCATTTTATAGTAAAATGCTCCTACAGACCTACATTTTTATGATGGTTTATTTTTGATTTAAGGCCCTTTTTGGTTTGATGCCAACATAATGAATGGTAAAGCAGGATTGCAATTTAAAAATTGAGAATACAAATTACTTTAAAATATTTTAAATGCCATCCTGTTCCTGCATTGCATTCTCTACAGCATCCGTAAACATCTTTAAAACTGTAAAATCGGCATTGGAAAGAATAATACATTCATTTTGCAGAATGCTTTATTTTGTGAATCAGCCTGTAACAGACCTGCAGGAGCATTGCTTATTTCTGCTCAAGGTTCAACGAACCGCTCAGTAAGTTTGTTGAGATCTACAGGCTGGAAATGCAGACTGGAAGATATAAAAAGGTATCTGGAAAGATTACATTAAATAAGAATGTATATTAAGAATAGCCGGCTTTAGGGTGAATGTACACACATTTTCTGATGTTGTCTCTGTAGAATGGTTTGCACATTTACCTTACAGTTCTGGCCAGTAGATTTAAACCCTGCCAAGACTACTGTTTGCATGGAATTTGAGTTAAAGGGGCCTTCAACTCAGCATGGTGAATAAATATCGTGCGACGTGGCTCCCAAACAAAATCGACGTCCTTTTTTCCCCACAAATAGAGGTTACTTTTGGTGGTATTTGATCACCTCTGTGGTTTTTATTTTTTGCACTATAAACAAAAAAAGAGCGTCAATTTTGAAAAAAAAAGGCATAATTTTTTACTTTTTGCTATAATAAATATCCCCCAAAAATATTTTTTTCCTCAGTTTAGGCCGATACGTATTCTTCTATATATTTTTGGTAAAAAAAATTGCAATAAGCGTATATTGATTTGTTTGCACAAAAGTTAGAGCGGACACGTCGGACAATTTTGACACATTTTTGGGACCATTGGCGTTAATACAGCGATCAGTGCAATTAAAAATGCATTGATTACTGTAAAAATGTCACTGGCAGTGAAGGGGTTAAAACTAGGGGGCAGTGAAGGGGTTAATGTGTGTTCTAGGGAGTGTTCTAACAGTGAAGGGGGTGGGGACTGTACAGGGAAACTAACAGATCCTCTGTTCATACTCTGTATGAACAGAGGATCTGTCAGTTCTCCCCTCAGAGAACCGGAAACTGTGTGTTTACACACACAGATCCCGGTTCTCCGTGTGCCCTGAGCGATCGCGGGAGCCCGGCAGTGATCGAGACTGCGGGGCACTCGCATCAGCTTGGGGGGCGAGCGGGGGGGGCATGCGATGCTCATGCGCCCCCTAGTGGCCACAGGGCGAAGCGGCGTTTCATAACGTCGTTTCGCCCAGCCGTACCATTCTGCCACAGTACAACTGCAGAGGCTGGTCAGCATGTGGTTAAGATAAAAAGCCTTCTGTGTGCAGTTGCCCCCCTCAGCCCCTCTAATACTTACCTGAACCCAGTAGTGTATTTAGGTTTTGTGCTGCCCTAGGCCTGACTAAATTCATGCACCCCCTAATTTCAATATGACCCACCCTTTCCTTACAAGGCCACACCCTTGCTGTTTACGACCCGCCCTGAAATTTTCGGGTAGGGACATAACCTCGAGTTCTGAGGGCCGGGGGGGTCAATGGATTCCCTTAATTTGCATAGATTTCCTCTCACTTCCTGTTTGGCTGTGGGGCAGGAAGTGATAGGAAATCTCTGCAATGGGACAGGGTTGGTAAAAAATAAACTGACGGGTTATAACCCTCCCTTAATCTATCCAAAATGAAAAAAACAAGTGTTGGCTATAGTTCTACTTTAAGCACAAATTTCTGATCATTTTATGGAGAGGACTAAGAAGATATAAACATGCTAATGGTGCAGCAGAAAACATATAGCACAGTGGGAAAGGTTTGTGGTCCAGGATGAGAGGACAGTCAAAATTAGAAGCGGCGCCCCCCCCCCCCCCCCCACAGTTGCGGAATGCCAGCCGCCCGCATACCGGAAGCAGTGAGGCTGCTTTATGGGGGCGCTAGACTAATTTGCCTCTCAGCCCGGTCTGCCCCATAAGACTGGTGCTACACTAACAGTGTAGCGCAAGCCGGCGGGGACTCTTTCCCTGCTGCCCCCCTGCAAAGTGCTGCCCTAGGCCTGGGCCTTGTTGGCCTAGGCCAGGATACAGCATTGCCTGAGCCCCCTCTCTATCCAGCTATGTCCACGAGTGCCTCAGCTCTCCGGGGGTCTCCCTCCTGATTGGCTGAGACACAGCAATGGCGCCATTGGCTCCCGCTGCTGTCAATCAAACTCAGTTAGCCATTTAGGAGAGAGAGGGGGCAGGGCCAAACCACAGCTCTCTGTCTGAATGGATACATGTAGATGCTTGCTGTGGGGGCACTCCTCAGGAGGGGGGGCCAGGAGCTCCAGCCAGGAATGCGAGAAGAGGAGGATCCAGGCTGCCCTGTGTAAAACTACTGCACAGAGCAGGTAAGTATGACATGTTTGTTATTTTAATAGGAAAAAAATTAGACTTTACAATCACTTTTAAGGTTAGCCGCTTGTTTGGAAAGATTGTCGGCTCGGCGGAAGGCTTCAAGGAGTTTTTCCTTCACCTGAAAAAAGTGTACTCTCAACAGCATGTCTCAAGGAACATCAGATGGCAGGAAGGATGGCTTGCGGATTCTGTGTACTCTGTCGATGGTGATATCAGCAAGAGTCAGTAAGGGAAATACTGCCTTGAAGAGATCACAAACATAATGAGGAAGTTGGTGTTATTGGATAGACTCTGGGACCCCACGGATTTTGAAATTTTTCCAATATGAACAATCCTCAAGGTCGGTCAGTTTTGATTGTAAATGGAAATGACCTCCTGTTGTGAAGTATGAAAGTCCACCAATGTGTGAAAAAATGTGTATTCACTCATTTTGGTCTCCACCTGGTGAACCCTGTCTCCCAGTTCCTGCACCTCTGCTCTACACTGTTGTATACATGTGACCATGTCAGATTCTATGGATGATATTGGAGACATCAGCATCTCCTTTAAAGTGACATCAGAAATAGGCTGGTCTGTGGTTTGGAACTGGGCTATGGGATGAGGGTAGGTTGCTGACTGTGAATGACTCTGAAGTGGAACGTTCACCTCCATACTTGGTGAAGTATTTCCAGTATCTCCTGAGTCCCTGCAAGGCCTGTATTTCAATGGACTTCTAGTTAAGGGAGAGTAAGAGCTGGAGTCCAAGAAAGGGGACTCAAGTTGAGCTGCAGCAGTGCCCATACTCTTCCCGGCTGTGTCTGTGTGACAGCAAAGATTCAGCAATCAGTGGTGGAGTTTGTCTCCCTCCGCCATTTTGTTATAGCTCGCGGAACATGATCAGGAAAAAGTCCAAATTTTTTTGCACCTGAGTCAAGGACTTGGCGGCACCTCCACACACCACTGGTTGCAGAAGGTTTTAAGGGTGTCGAGGAGCCGGATGGTGGGATCAGTCAATGGCCCTGGGCTGTGGTATTACAGATGATTCCCCAATGCAGATCGGAGCCCTGATCTTATGCGACCAAGAGCAGTGAGCAGTCAACACACCCCCCTTTTTTTTCCTAAATACCAAACATGTTATACTTTTTTGCCCAGTGCAATGGTTTTGCACAGAGCAGCCCTGATCCTCCTCTTCTTGGGTCCCCTGCCAGCACTCCTGGCTTCTCCTCTACTTGGTGCACCACCATAGCAAGAAGCTTCCTATTGTGGCACCCCTGTGGATTAGATCCTGAGCCATGCTGCCTTGGTCCATTGACACAGACAGTGCGGCTCAGCCCCGCCCCCTCTCCCTTGTCACAAGATTTAATAGACAAGAGCCAATAACTCCTGCTGTTGCCCCTTTGTCCTGTGAGAAGGGAAAGAGAAGAGAGAGCTGCTGTTCTTGAGAACAGTGCTGGATCGAGAATGGGCTCAGGTAAGTATAAGGTGGTGCACATGGAGGGTAAAAGCCATACAAGGCATTAAGGTAAAAAGCCGTCTACCTTTACAATCAATTTTAATCTACCGTTTTCATTAAAATAATTCCTGGTGATCCTGCCATGATGATCTTGTTCCAGCATGTCTTGTTTTAACCTGGACTGTAGCTATTAACTTCTGTGGAACTTCTTCCTTTATTGCTATTTTATTATCCTTCTTCAATTTGGACAGAAGTGCAAGAGCAATAGTGGAAGTTGAACCGCTAACACGCACACTCTCCAGTTCCGGAACGGAAAGATCAGGAGGAGCTAGTTGAAGATGGAACCATGGAGGAAGAGAAGAACTGGAGAGTGTGCGTGTTAGCGGTTCAACTTCCACCCAGGACAACTACCCCTCATCGGTGATCGTGACCTACAGGATACCATCCGGGTGGATATCACGGGAAGTTACCTCCTCATGCCTAAACAGACGTACTGCTATACAGTAGATACGTCCTACGGATCCAGTAAGAGTACCCAATCTCTTTCATTCTTGATGATATTTGTGGCGTGTTACCTGTGGTGGCCTTGCATCTGAGTATCAATTCACCGTCCAGTGTTCCAGCTCCTTCCCCTTTGAGAAGACTTCCACTGATCCTACATTTATGGACTCTGGTCCCAGATTACACCACATTTCACTATAGACATTTTTGTTCATACCTCACTGGTTTATTTCTACTGTGTCAATTTAAAATAATTATATTTTTTCAGAATTTTTCCCAACCTTTCACAGATATACACATGTCTTATTTATGTTCCTAGTTCATACTGGGGACTCTAGCGCTGCACTTTATTATTTATATATTGGTTTGACTTGGTTTATTTATGTGTCAGCGGCTGTTCACTTAACCTGCATTTATATTCTTTCACTTAATTTTTTTTTTCACCTGTTTTGAGGGTCAGCGCAGCACTTCCTTTACCACTGCTTAAACTTCTGACCACTTATTTGCTGCAGCTACCCTTATATATCACCCCATCCCATTATGGATGTGTTTGAATATAGGACCACTAGGTCCATCAATACGGATGGTGTTTTTGTTTTAAATAATACTGACACTGAAATGAGTGGATTATTCCTAAGGTTCAAAAATTTAATGACCACTGAACTACATCTACAGTGGGACATTGCTTTTTTAGAGCAGTACATCAAAGAAAAAATGGTCCAGAGAAGTTTACGTTGGGATATTTTTCCCCAACAGGGTGATTCAGACTTGGAACCCTGGTTTCGTTACTTCAACGAAGCAGGCATTAAGTTGATTGGCTTCCTAGTGGAGAGAAAGCGCAGTAGACTTACTGCACTAGATTTAAAAATCAGGGACCTCAAGGATAAGCTCCTTCCATCCAATGGATTGCCTGAATACACCTCCCATTCCACTAACCTTAGGACCCTTTTAGAAAAAAAGGAGAAGGATCAACGTAATAAAAAACAAAAAAAGTACAACCGTGACGTCACCGACTACAAAAATGGTTTGGTATTCGGTTGGCAGAAAAAGATAGTCCAGGGAGCTGACCCAGGGTCTATGGGCTTACCTATAGAGAATACGGAACAAACTATCCGTTATCCGGATAGGAGATTGACGTATGATCCCCCTTTACCCCCCCTAGAATGGGTAGATCAACTGAACCTGGGACCAGTTCTTCTGCTCCTAGGCCTATGCCTCAGATATATCATCCTCCCAGAGATTTGGGTCGTGGGAGACACCCCTCCGCCCCTGGGGGTCATACGGTTTCCTACCATGGGAGACACCCCTCAGGTCGGAGAGGCAAGCAACCCAACAGTAGAGGTAGAGGTAACGTGGGGGACAGAGGTAGAGGGTCCCACCAAGGGTCTTATGGTCCAAGATATGATATCAGAACGGACCATCCAAATGAGGGTTATGGTTATGGTATCCCCATCCATGTGAATAACCATTATGCTGCACTCCCGGACGGCCATTCCCGGGATACACATTATGACTATTCATATCAAGATGACAGTGGGAATGAGGAATATAGTAGAGTACCATACCATTACAATCACTCTGGCCCTTCCCAAACTCCGGGTTTTCACAAACCCTTTTACAACCTCCCTCGAAGTCCAAAAACTAGAGTGGATGTAGAGGAGGGTGGCGATTACAATGGAGGAAAAAGAAAAAGGTCACATTAGGTGCCGGCATTTACAATTTGAGTAAGGCCAGCCTCACTAACCATGAAAAATATGTTCTCGATAAGAGACTTAAATTTGTCCCCCCCAAGAAGCTAAATAAATTTTCTACTTTTGTGGATGTACACAAATATATCCGCAAGCTCAATATACAAAGGCTTTTTTTATCCAAACCTGTATCTAACCCCAGAGATATGAGACAGAATGATATTATACATTCTGGTCTCTCGAATCCATCACTCTTTAATCCCCCAAATAATACATCCCACTCTATTAATGTTTTCAAAGACTTAGTTCTACACGACCTTGAGAAAATTCCTGTCAAACGTATGTACCAGGACCCGGCCATTACGGCGGGCATTGACTCTCTCTGTGATAGAAACAATCTAGTCATCCGCCCGGCCGACAAAGGCGGTGGGATAGTTGTCTTGGACAAGGATGACTATATCGCAGAAATGAAACGTCTATTAGATGATCGAACCACATATAGTATCCTTCCTAAGGATCCTACGAGAGAATATAAACGAGCTCTTTCGGCCCTCATAGATGAGGGTTTCTCTCTCAATATTCTTAACCAGAAAGAGAGAGAATTTCTTGTACCTGTAGCCCCTCGAATACCGGTCATCTATTACCTTCCGAAAGTCCACAAAAATCCTACCAATCCCCCTGGCCACCCCATTGTGAGTGGGATAGATTCGGTTACCTCACGAATCGGAAGGTATATAGATTTCTACCTCCAGCCCCTGGTCAAATGGATGCCCTCCTATTTAAAAGACACAAGGGCTGCGATTAACCTATTGGAATGAGTGGAATACCAGGATGGCCTTCTTCTCGCAACTGCTGATGTATCTGCACTGTATACATCCATCCCATTGGATCAGGGTCTGGCGGCTGTCAACCTATTCCTCTCTAGGGATTCCGGCCTTCCCCTCATTCACCGTAATTATGTTATGGAACTACTCAAGTTTGCTACAGAACATAATTACTTCTGGTTCCAAGGAACATACTATTCCCAGATTAAGGGTGTGGCCATGGGGGCTAAGTACGCCCCCAGTTTGGCCAACCTTTTCATGGCTCTATGGGAGGAGGATGTCGTCTATTCCCACAGACCACCTCAGTTGGTTCTGTGGGCTAGATATATAGATGACATCCTCCTCCTCTGGAAGGGTGACCTCAGATCATTGGAGAAGTATATGGAATATTTGAACACCAGCAATAGAAATATCTCCCTTTGCTTTGAGGCCAGCTCTGAGACCATCCACTTCTTGGACTTAGAGGTGTCTGTGGTTAACCGACAACTGGTTCTCAAAATGTTCTTCAAGCCCACGGACTGCAACGGGTATATCCCAGTAGACAGCTGTCACCATCAGCAGTGGCTCAGATCGGTCCCTAAGGGACAGTTTCTCCGGTTACGATGTAACTGCAGTAATATTGAAGATTTCCAGTCCCAATCCCAGACCCTTAGAGAAAGATTTGTGGAAAAAGGGTATAGACCCTCCGACCTTGATGCCACCATTGGGGAGGTTAGGAGAGTTGAGAGGAATTCACTCTTGGTAGATCGCCCCAAAGCACAAGGGGAGAACCTCTCTAAATGGTCTTTTTTCACTTCATTTTCTACTCAACATAAAGAAATTAAGAAAATTATAGACAGGCACTGGAAGGTTTTGAAAAATGATCGCGTGTTGGGTCCTGTTTTACCTGACCGGGCTGGTGTCATTTTCCGGGGCGCACGCTCTGTCCAAGGCGAAATCGCCCCCAACACCATCGATCCCCCCGGCCCGTTTCCTTTTTTCAGGACTGCAAGGGATATTTCCCTTGCAGAAAGTATAATGTGTGTCTGCATAATATAAGTGGGAGACGTAAAACAGTGACCTTTCACTCCACAGTGACATCTAATGACTACAATATGAAACACTTCACTACGTGTGCTACCCGACATATTGTGTATCTTATCACATGCCCATGCAAGAGGCAATATGTCGGACGCACAACCAGGGCCTTTTCCATCAGGGTCAACGAACACATTGCGAAAATTAAAAAGGGCTGTATTAAGTACAGTGTTCCCGTCACTACCTTGAGTGCCATAACAGGGACCCTACGGGTACTTCTTTTTTGATTATTGACAAATTCGTCCCTCATTGGAGGGGCGAGTCTTGTCTTAGGGGTGTGTCGCAGCTTGAAACGTATTGGATTTATGAGCTGAGGTGCTTTTCGCCGCACGGCATGAATGTTGAGTGGGACATTAATAGTTTCATCAACCGTGCGTGATGTGCACCCCTGCTCTCAAGCCGTGACACACCTACCGGTTCTTTGCCTTTCCATACATTGATCTGTTTTATACCAACGTGATGGTTATGGGGTTCTCTAATATTTAATTTATTATTCAGTTTATGTTTTGGGGGTTATGATTTTTGATTACCCCCCCCCCCCAAGTGTTTTGGCAGTGCATGTGAGTCTTATTTTATGGCCACCCAGTTCCACGCCAATGTCCTATGAACAAGTACCTTCTTATCTTCGGCTCCAACCAGGTGGAGATAGATTAGAGGCTTGATCTAGAGTAACAGAGTTGAATAATTGCCAGGACACCCAGTTTGCTGGACAGTGAGCCTGTTGTGCCATCCACTATACATATCCAGGCCAGTGTATTTATTTCTGACTCAGTTGGATGACACCTATATTGTTACATTCGTTGGGGGGTTTGTTCACAATTTAGGCCCTTTTTTACATTCGTTTGACCAGAGGGTGACCTGACTTGTGGCATCTGTGGAGTGGGGGGTTAACTGCCCATGGGGGCGTACGTATTAGTCATTTAGTGTTTATTTTAATATACTCAAGACTACCCAGTTTATTTTAATATATCTAATTTTTACCTTATGGGTATTACATTTCTTTTCTCCTTGGTTTTTGGGTTTTCTGTGTCCCCTCCCCTGTCAGGTTGACACTGTGGCGCTGCTCTGCACTTATTGAAGGGGCTTGAGCGCGTATTACTCTGTCATGGATGCAGGGGTTAGGTGACCTGGGTTACCCTGTGTGACATCATGTATTGTTTTGAATTTAGTGTGGTGTGCCCGTTTGTGTATCAGGACGGCTTATGAGTGACAGTCTATGTACACGAGATTGCTGTCGTGTCCAGTCGGGTCTATATTGTGATTTGATATAAGGGTGGTGTGATTGGGCCACCTTTGAGCGTGCGACCAATCAGTGCGCACCGGGCGTGTTGTGGCATTCGTCGTTGCCCTGGTGCCTTCTCCACACATGCCTAATGTGGAACGCAAACTCCTTGTGGGGGAGTGGTTATAACTCCAGCTAACGATTGGTGCTGATGCACGTCTACTCCCCACAGCGGGGATGACGTAAGCCTCAGAGCCGGCCGCTCATCCTCTTTACACAGGAGGCTTGGAGCGCACGCTCTACGTGGAGGGGTGGATGAGACACCAGCGGCAGATTGGCTGCCGGTTGTTGTCTCCTCCCCAGTTACATTGTCTGTGAGGCTTGGAACGCAAGCCTTGCGGACTATACAATGTCTCCTCAGTTACTGTGTCTGTGAGGCTTGGAACGCAAGCCGTGCGGACTATACAATGTCCGTGACTTTTACTATAAACTGTACTCTGGCCAGACTTGTGATCCCCTGCCACAATCTTTGGCCACATGTACCTTGTTAGTACATATGAAATTGATATTGTATATGACTGTTTTTAAATGTTTATGTTCTTATGACTTTCTACTTCCGGTTCCGCCATGATGGGGGTGGGCCTAGTCAATTTGAAATGTTTTGTACAGTCTATAAATATGGGCAATGTGGGGAGGCTGTTTTATGCCCCTGTTGAAGACTTTGCAGTCGAAACGCGTAGGGGTGGCGTTTCAGCTTCCCACATTGCCATTTTTTATTCGTTTGTGATCACTTTTTATCTTGTAAAGGTTTTTATTCATTAAAACCCCTCGTTTTTGACCTACACCATGTGGAGTCCTTTTCTTCTCTTCCTCCATGGTTCCATCTTCAACTAGCTCCTCCTGATCTTTCCGTTCCGGAACTGGAGAGTGTGCGTGTTAGCGGTTCAACTTCCACCCAGGACAACTACCCCTCATCGGTGATCGTGACCTACGGGATACCATCCGGGTGGATATCACGGGAAGTTACCTCCTCATGCCTAAACAGACATACTGCTATAGGGCAGATATGTCATACGGATCCGGTAAGAGTACCCAATCTCTTTCATTCTTGATGATGTTTGTGGCGTGTTACTTGTGGTGGCCTTGCATCTGAGTATCAATTCACCGTCCAGTGTTCCAGCTCCTTCCCCTTTGAGAAGACTTCCACTGATCCTACGTTTATGGACTCTGGTCCCCGATTACACCACATTTCACTATAGACATTTTTGTTCATACCTCACTGGTTTATTTCTACTGTGTCAATTTAAAATAATTATATTTTTTCAGAATTTTTCCCAACTTTCACAGACATACACATGTCTTATTTATGTTCCTAGTTCATACTGGGGACTCTAGCGCTGCACTTTATTATTTATATATTGGTTTGACTTGGTTTGTTTGTGTGTCAGCAGCTGTTCACTTAACCTGCATTTATATTCTTTCACTTAATTTTTTTTTCACCTTTTTTGAGGGTCAGTGCAGCACTTCCTTTACCACCACTGCTTTAGTAACCTACATGCATATTCAGTTAGGAATTACATTTTCTGAATCAAAGTTAGGACAAACTTTAGAATATATTTTAAGTGAGGTTTTAGGAGGAAGAGAAATGGGTAAAATTTTAGGGTTGAGGTTAAGCACTGTATTCACTCTTCACCTACTGGATGCACACCTCTCAGTTCCTTTTGTCCAGTAAAACTAATAATGACAGTCCTAGAGACTCACCAGAAGTGTTATGTTTCAGTAAATCATGCTTATTGGGTGTCACATAACCAGTCCATGAGAGGGAAGCAGCTTTCTGGTCTAAGGCAAGCATCAGACACTCACCAAAGTGGAAGAAATAACAGTAGAACATGTATGTAGGAAGAGGAAACATAACTCAATTTGAAAAGACGTTGCAGCCAATCTCCCTTTGAAGCCAGCATTAGTACAAGGTGGCACAAGGTTTTGCAGATGACACCAAGCTATGCAGTGGAATGACGTCCTTACAGGATGTCTCCAATTTACAAGCCAACCTCAATGCACTGTCTAATTGGGCGACTATGTGGCAGATGAGGTTTAATGTTGAGAAATGTAAAGTTATGCACTTGGGGGCTAAGAATATGCATGCATCATACATGCTAGGAGGAGTACAACTGGGGAAATCCATGGTGGAGAAGGATCTGGGGGTTTTGGTAGATCATAAGCTCAATAATAGCATGCAATGCCAAGCTGCGGTTTCCAAAGCGAGCAAAGTCCTTTCTTGTATTAAGAGAGGTATGGACTCCAGAAGGAGAGATATAATTTTGCCCCTGTTCAAATCATTAGTAAGACCTCATCTGGAATATGCAGTTCAGTTTTGGGCACCAGTTCTCAAAAGGATATCGGGGAACTGAAGAAAGTGCAGAGAAGGGCAACCAAACTGATAAGAGGCATGGAGGAGCTCAGCTATGAGGAAAGATTAGAGGAACTGAATTTATTCACTCTTGAGAGGAGGAGAATAAGGGGGGATACGATCAATATGTTCAAATATATAAGGGGTCCATATAGTGAACTTGGTGTTGATTTATTCTCTTTACGGTCAATCCAGAGGACACGGGGGCACTCTTTATGTCTAGAGGAAAAGAGATTTCATCTCCAAATATGGAAAGGTATCTTCACAATAAGAGCTATGAAAATGTGGAATAGACTCCCGCCAGAGGTGGTTCTGGCCAACTCAGTAGATTGCTTTAAGAAAGGCCTGGATACTTTTCTAAATGTGCATAATATAACTGGGTACTAATATTTATAGGTAAAGTTGATCCAGGGAAAATACGATTGATTCTTGGGGGATCAGGAAGGAATTTTTTCCCCTGCTGTAGCAAATTGGAACATGCTCTGCTGGGGTTTTTTGCCTTCCTCTGGATCAACTGTGCATATAAAATTGGGTATATTGGATTGTATAATATTTTTATTTTATTTATTTATTGTTTTTAGCCACTTCAATACAGGGCACTTATACACCTTCCTGCCCAGACCAATTTTCAGCTTTCAGCGCTGTCGCAGTTTGAATGACAATTGCACGGTCATGCTACACTGTACCCAAACTAAACTTTTACCATTTTGTTCCCACAAATAGAGCTTTCTTTTGGTGGTATTTGATCACCTCTGCGGTTTTTATTTTTTGCTAAACAAATAAAAAAAGACCGAAAATTATGAAAAAATAAAAGTTTTGCTTTTGTTTCTGTTAAAAAAAATTGTAAATAAGTAAGTTTTCTCTTTCACTGATGGGCACTGATAAGGCAGCACTGACAGGCACTGATATGGCAGGACCGATGAGGTGGCACCAATGAGTGGGCACTGACGATGGGCACTGATATGCGGCACTGATGGGCACTGGTAGGCGGCACTGATGGGTGGCACTGATATGCAGCACTGATGGGCATTGATAGGCGGCACTGATGGGCACTCATGGGTGGCACTGGGTGGCACTGATGGGCACTGATAGGTGACACTGATGGGCACTGAAAGGCGGCACTGATGGGCACTGATAGAGTGGCACTGATAAGTGGCACTGGTGGGCACTGATAGGCGGCACTGTTGGGCACTGATGGGCACTGATAGGTGGCACTGATATGTGGCACTGATGGGCACTGATACACGGCACTGATATGAGGCACTGATAGGCATACCTGGTGGCATTGGCAGTGGTAGGCATTGGAGTGGGCACTGATTGGCAGCTGCCTGGGCACAGATTGGCAGCTGCCTGGGCACAGATTGGTATTTCCCTGGGGGCCTAGGGGGCATACCTGGTGGTCCAGTGTGGTGGCCATCTTGGTGGACCTGGGCGGCTTCCCTGGTGGTCCTGGGCTGGATCCGAGGGGGGCTGTGCTGATAAACAATCAGCACAGATCCCCCCTGTCAGGAGATCAGCCGATCACCGTCTCTTCCTATTTACATTGTGATCAGCCTTGATTGGACACTGCTGATCACGTGGTAAAGAGTCTCCGTCAGAGACTCTTTACCTAGATCGGAGTTGCGGTGCGTCAGACTGACACACCGCAACAACGATCGCCGCGATGCGCGCCCCCGGGGGCGCGCAGTGGCTTAGTATCCTGATCACGTCATATGACGTCTGGTCAGGATATTAAAACCACTTTGCCACCGTCATTTTGCTATATGGCGGGTGGCAAGTGGTTAAGGTTGAACTGGATGGACTTGTGGCTTTTTTCATCCTGACTAACTATGTAACTATGTAACTATGTGGTCCACTGAGACCAATCACAACAATCACATGATAACAAGTAAGCAACTGTCATGAATGGCTTCCACTCATGAAAGCATTGCTTACTGTTGTGATTACTGTGATTGGCCACAGTGATCACATGATACAGGGCTAATCACAGCGGCCCTGTACCATGTGATAGCTGTAGTTAATTACAGCAATCACAATAGCAAACAATAAGTCATGAAATAGGAGCATTTATGACAGTTAAACCAATTGCCTTTTGCTTTTACAGTGATCATTACTTTACAAGTAATCATGGTGTAAAAAGAAATCCTGATTACTTTCCCAGAGTAGTACAGTGTCACTGTGGTGACACTGCACTGCTCTGATGACAGTATGTAAAAAAAAAAAAAAAAAATTTAATCACTACCACCCACCTAATCACTGCCACCCACTCACACTGTCCCTAATCAACACCAAACCAGTTGCAGTGTCCCTGATCACTGTCGTACCAGTCATATTGTCCCTAATCACCACCACACCAGTTACCAGGTCCCTGATAGGGATGGGCCAAATGACCCCCTGTTCGGCTTTGCACCAGACTTTTTAAACATCGCGAAAGTTCGGAACTGAATAGCGAACCCCATTGAAGTCTATGGGACCCAAACGTGAAAAATCAAAAGTACCGATTTTGAAGGCTTATGTGCAAGTAATTGGGCATACAATGGTTATGAGAGTCCGGGTACTACCCTGGGGGACATGTATCAATGAGAAAAAAGTTTCTAAAAAGCATCATTTTTAAATGACCAATGATTTATTGATGCTTAAAGTCAAAGTATGAAAATGAAAAATTCCCTTCAATATAGTGCCTGGGGGGTCCCCTTAGTTCACCTGTAAAGTGACAAATCTGTACTGTGCATAGAAGCTGCTGTAGCATAATTGCATTTAAAAAAGCCCAAAAAAGGAAATTTCTTTTTCATACATCATGGGACATGGAGTCAGGCTAATATTCATTACCTGCTGGGTTATACTTCATCATTAGGTGAATGGACACTGGTAGACCAAAGGTCTTCAGACAGGAAGTGATCTCCTATATAACCCTTCCCATACAGGAAGTACTTTAGTTTTTTACCAGTGTCTGCAAGGTGGATGGCACGGTTTGTTTGAGCTCTCTGAGCTCCAGGTCTCTAGTCCCACAAACGGTTCCAAAAATGAATCAAGGGATTGACCAATCGGATCCATTTGACACAGGCTTTTATACTTAGATAAATGGTACCCGAGCCTCGTAAAGAAGACTCAAGATCCTGCAAGGTTTTCCTGTAATTTGGCCTCTGGGCGCTAGACCCTGTGGAGTGGAAATCCTGGACACTACAGCGCTAAGGCATTTCCTGCAGGGTGTTGTACAGGGCCAAGGGAGTGGACCCTAAACATGAAAGTATACCCAGTCTTTGAAGGTCCAAGTGACAGGAACCCGCCATGAAGGGTGAATATTGGGCCCTTAGTTTCTAAATGGCCCTGCGCCTGGACGGGTAAGGGAAACCCCTTTATTTTATTATTGTGGGGTGTCCCAGTGATTGTAACAATCAGTCAAGCTAGCTAAAAACTGGGCCCCTGTGTGCGGTGACCATACAGGGCAGTTCTAGGCTAGCTGTGGGTGTTTGCAAAGTGTACCTTGTTTGTGTCTGTCTGTTTTTCACCTGTATGATGGTGCACTACGGTGCGCCATTTCGCCTTGGTTCGCCATGGTGCATATGCGTTCGCAAGAGTGTCGCTGGGTTCAGCAGTTTGTTTTTTTGGCGGCCCCGGCGCACGCGGATTCACTGCATTTGCGCCGTAGCCTTTAATTAGATGCACAAAGATTTGCATTGTACGCGAACACAGTCATTCCCACTGGCCGGGACCACGCACATGCGTGTGTGGCATGCACGCATAGAACGTTCCGGCGCACACCCAGCTTATTTAAGCTTTGTATGCCAAGCATGTGGTGATTCCAGAAGGCAGCCGTGGGACGCAGAACAGGCTCTGAACAGACACTTGCTGTGGTTAATTTCTCCTTAACCGGGTTACGTGAGTCAACAGGTGTTGCTTGGCAGGGTAAAGGTGCTTAGCAGGATTGTTGCATATTAAAGGGTCTCCCTTTTGGGGTGTTTTAACTACACCCAAGTACTCTTTGTTTGCGGCATTAAATGTCTTCCAAAAAGAGGAGTGGAAATAACACCAGAGGGAAGGGCACACCTACGTCATCAGTAGCTCCTGATGAACCTAGTCGTATCCCTAGTGTTGTAGCCCCTGAAAGACTACAGGCTCCCTGGCAATCTGACCCGCTGCACCTATCTGGTATTGTGCCTACAGTCAATGCTGCTGCTTCACCCTTTATCACTAAGGATGAACTGTCCTCAGCCCTAGCCGGGCTAGAACATAGGATTGCCGGCATGATTGCCTCCATGGAGGATGGGGAAGAGCTTAAAGTTCAGGATTCGGTGGAGTGCCTGGCAGATGAGTCTGCTTCCGAGCAATCTGGACAAGAAGATATCCACTCAATGTCTGCCTCTCAGTCACAGAGGTTTTTGATCTTGACTCTGACCTAAATGGTTTGTTCTGCCTTTAAGTTGCCTCTTGAGGTGACTGAGCCCCCCTGGTCCTCTTTAGGATCTCTGAGACCTTTTCAGGTTGCACAGACTTCCCCGCTACACCCCCTGTTGGAACAGGCAGTGTATACTGATTGGGAACATCCTGACAGGACTTTTTTGCTTCCTAAAATGTTTTCCCTTTTATACCCAATGGATGAAAAGTTTGTTAAAAAATGGAGCATGCCAGCTGTAGATGCAGCAGTCTCTTTCTTAAACAAGAACTTAACTTGTCCTGTAGCTAACGCATAGGGCTTGAAAGACTCTGTTGACAAGAAATTGGAGCTATTATTAAAGGCTTTCTTTTCTTTGGCCAGTTCAGCCATTCAGCCAGCTGTTGAAGCAATTGGTATTTGCCAGTCCGTAAAGGATCAAGTCAAGCAGCCGGATAGGCCTAACCAGGAGGATGATCTGCTTAAAAGGAAGACAGATATTCCTCGAACACTGTGTTTTGTTGTTGATGCTTTAAAGGATTCAATACAGCAGGTTTCTTGTCTGGCTCTCTTGTCTGTACATATGCGCAGACTTTTATGTCTTAAGAACTGGTCAGCTGAGCTTCCTAAAAAGTTATTGGCAGGTTTCCCGTTTCATGGGGAATGTTTATTTGGTGATCACTTGGACAAATATATCCAAAAGATTTCCAGAGGAAAGAGTTCTCTACTTCCTGTGAAGAAGCACCAAACATCCCTAGTTTAAAAATCCAGGGACTGCTTCCTCAAATGTCTCAGTGTCAGGGCGGTTCTGCCGCCAACAGGGTGCTAGGGCCAGGGGCATGCCGCAAGGCCGGGGCCAGAAAAAGCACTGGGTCCAAAATTCTTCTAAAAGCAGCACCAAGACCTCCTTTTGAGGGGACGTCCCCACTCCATCGGGTGGGGGGAAGGCTGCTGCACTTTGTGGACATTTGGAAAACAACAATTTAGGACGAGTGGGTCACCTCAGTTATATCTCGCGGTTACAAGCTGGTGTTATGGGGGGTGCCCCCTCAGAGGTTTCTAAGATACAGCATTCCCTCTGATCCTCCAAAAAGAAACGTATTGCTTTAGGCACTACATCATCTAGTGCATCAAGGAGTGAATGTAGAGGTTCCGGTATCCGAAAGGGGCGCAGTGTTTTATTCAAACCTGTTTACGGTTCAGAAACCAAACAGGGACACAAGGCCCATTTTGGACCAAAGGTCCCTGAACAAGTATCTATTGATACAATCCTTTCGAATGGAGTCTGTCCGCTCAGTTGTAACCTCACTCCAGAGGGGAGACTTTTTATCCTCCATCGATATAAAGGACACCTACTTACACGTACCTATCTTTCAGTCTTATCAAAGGTTCCTACATTTTGCAGTAGAGGAACATTATTTTCAGTTTGTGGCTCTACCCTCCTGGCTTGCTACAACTCGCTGGGTGTTCACAAAGCTCCTAGCACCAGTACTGGGTCTTTTAAGGGTCCAAGGGATCCTGGTGCTCGGGTATCTGGATGACCTCCTGCTCAGAGATCACTCAGTACAGGCTCTAGAACAGAGCATAATATACACAGTGAGGTATTTGAAAAGCTTAGGCTGGATCATAAATACCGAAAAGTCAGCCTTGAGACAAGCTCAAAGTCTAAAATATTTAGGTCTGATTCTAAACATGATCCAAGCAAGACTATTCTTGCCACCCATAAGGATCTGTGCCCTAAAGGATCAGGTACCTCAGAGAAGGGGCACCAGACAACCCTCCATTCGGCTCTGTATGAGTCTTCTAGGGAGGATGGTATACTCCTTTGAGGCAGTGCCCTATGCCCAGTTCCATTCCAGGCCTTTACAACAAGACATCTTGTTGGCTTGGAACAGAGGAAGAAAAGCCCTGGATTATCCAATGTGGTTATCTCCTCAGGCATGCTTAAGCCTAAACTGGTGGTTGCAGGATCAGAACCTGTGAAAGGGAAAATCCTTTCTCCTGGTAACTTGGAGAGTACTGACTACAGATGCCAGTCTCTCAGGCTTGGGAGCAACCTTAGACGGGCCCACAACCCAAGTGGAATTGTCAGGGACAGAGCAGACCCTGCCCATCAATCTCCTAGAATTATGGGCAGTACGTCTGGCCCTACGATCCTGGACGGTGGAGCTTCAGGACTGCCCCATAACGGTTCAGTCTGACAATGCCATGACAGTGGCCTATATAAACCACCAAGCCGGTACCAGGAGTCGTTCTGCTCTGAAGGAGGTGAACTACATACTAGCCTGGGCAGAGGGACAAGTGGCAATAATATCGGCAGTACATATCCCAGGAGTAGAGAACTGGAAGGCAGATTGTCTCAGCTGCCAGCAGATCTGCCCAGGGGAATGGTCCCTACACCCAATGGCGTTCCAGGAAATTTGCCAACGTTGGGGATGGCCAGAGGTCGACCTACTGGCATCCAGGTTCAACAACAAGCTACAGCAGTTTGTGTCTCGTACAAGAGATCCTCTGGCAATTGGAGCAGATGCTCTGATAGTTCCATGGAGCCAGTACTCCCTGGTTTATGCGTTCCCTCTGATTCCACATTTGTTGGATTCGGAGAGAGGGGATTCCAGTCATTCTGGTGGCACCAGCCTGGCCCAGAAGGCCCTGGTTCCCAGAGATTGTGAGACTGACAATAGACGGGCCATCAATGTTTCCACGTCGCCCCGATCTACTGTCTCAAGGTCCTATATTCCACCCCAATTTACAGTCTCTAAATTTGAGGGCATGGCTATTGAAGCCAGGGTGTTAAAGGACCGTGGCATTTTGGCTCCAGTGGTGTCTACTGCTAGAATGCTAGAAAAGCTATCACTAGGAAGATTTATCATAAGGTCTGGAAGCCCGGGAGAAGCATGCAGTGTAGTGTGAGCCGGACTCAGGGGGCGGGACTCTGGTTGGGGAGGACAGACACCGGACTGAGCGGAGCTGCATAGAGCAGGAGAGTGGGACCCTGAGGAGCCACAGAGGAGACAAGTCATGTGGGGAATGCACAACTAAAGAGTGCAGTAGTTGAGCATGGAGCTCTGCTAGTCACCTCCAGCCACCCGTGTGCACAGTGCACTGGTACTCCTAGCTACCTTTGCTGCCGCCAGCCATATGTAGAGGGGGGCCGCACAAGCCCCCTATAGTTACACCCCTGGCTCTACCCCCTCCTCCTCCATGCCCTCCTCTGCTAAATTGTCCTATGAACCTCAAGTACCCCCTAAGCATTCAAAGGGCTATTCAATGAGTCAAGCTAAAAGGTGCCATGCAGTGCTTCAGCTGGCATGTCTAGGGGACAGGAACCGCATCAGAGCAGAGATTCTTGCAGCTCTGCAGGGACAGGCCCAGAGGTGGTTCACGCCACTCCAACTTGAGCCAGGAATGGGGGTGTGTGATAATGGGGCAAACTTCCTGTCCGCCCTTAGACAGGGAAAGTTGACACATGTCCTCAATTTGGTGGTGCAGCATTTCCTAAATAGGTACTGTAACGGAACGTCCCTACACTCCTCTTGCGTGCTTCCGCCAATATTCCACTTCCTCCCAGTCTGAACCTAGATATCATATATTCCAACCGCTCATAAGCACAAAACAAGACAACACTTGCTTAGCTGCTAACATGGACTGTTTTATTAGAACCAAAATTACAAGTCTTTATATACCGTTAAAGAGGAGGTTCCCCCCTCCTGCTCATATTACTCTAACAATACAACTGTAACCTAATTAACCTAATTAACCTAATTAAAGTGAGCTAGTTTACTAAATCATTTACCCAGACTAGGTGACGCAGAGACATGACCTTTGGGCAGACTTGTGGTCACCGAGCTTCACACAGTAGTATAAACACAATAGCAGGAGCTAATTACAATTAACAATACAAGCAGTGATCTCCTCACTCCTCAGCCTAGCATGCAACAAACTATAGTATGAGTAGACTGTCCGACTCCTACCCAGTTCTAGAGGCCAATGTGATCAGCTCTCTCAACTAACATGTGGAGTTCAGAATCAAACAAACCAAGAATAGTCTTTACATATATCCTGGGAGATATTGTGGATAAATATTATTGTCCCATTTTAAGCAATCCAAGACATACCCTCCCAGTCACCATTTCCAATATGGCATACACAGGGTTTCCAGAGTCTGTGTGTCCTGGTGGACAAGGACCCGAATCCAAAGTAACACCGTTCCCCCAAATGCCAGGGCCCATAATCGGTAGGCAAGATGCTGGCATTCAGTCCCCTCCAAAAGCCTCTGTCCCAGGTGAGTCTGTCACAGGTACCCAGGGTTGGAAAATCTACTAAAGCAGGCCAGAAGAGTCTGTAGCCATTTTAGGCGATCATACACAGACAGTGCTCCGTTGGCTGAAATTCAGTGGGAGTTCCACCTGCCCGTAAACCACCTGATTTGTAACATGCCCACCTGGTGGAACTCAACTTTGGCAATGCTGTAGCGGCTGCACATGTGGCAGAGGGCTGTCAAAGAGTACCTGCGTGAGTATGGCACAACGACAGGCTCAGACCGGCTCAGCTTTTTTTCCCCACACCAATGGCTACTCATAAAGGATACATGCACTGTACTGTTACAATCTGAGTAGGCCGCAAGGATGTTGAGCCGTGACAAGGCATGCATCAGTGACACAATCCCTGTTGTGTTCATGCTGGAGCAGACTCTGCGTGGCATTATAGACAGGGCACGCAAGGTAGAGTAGTGGAACAAAGAGGAGGACTTCCTTTACTCTCAAGGCTCAGTTTATGCAGACATTATTGTTCCTATGCCACAGAACACAAAAGAGGAGAGCGAGGAGGAGGAGGATTCTGGCAGTTTCAGAGGCATTGAAGCAGAAGAAGGCATACATCAAACAGTAAGAGATGGTTTTCCATCTCCAGAACCCTTTGGAGTAGTACGTGGCTGGGGGGAGGCAGTTCCAAATACTGTAATCCTCAGGGACCCCGAGGAGTCTGCATCCCATGTCTCCGCAAATTTGTGGTGCATGGGCTCCCTCATGTTTCAAAGCCTGCGAAAGGACCCAAGAATTCATGGCGTAAAGGGAAAGGATCACTATTGGTTGGCAACCCTCCTTGACCACCGTTATAAGGGGAAAGTCTCAGAATTCATCCCATCCTCACAGAGAGTGCAATGTAACAAGTGGTCGGCGCAAAAAATGACAGCAAAATCCAATTAAACAGTACTGTACAAAGATGAATGGTGAAAAGAATATCAATTAACAATAAGGAAGGTAAGTCCGTGATGTGACACTGCAAGTGGAGGAGGCAGGAATAATGTGTAAAGTCCACATTCAAGGCAGCCTTCCGATGGGAGTGAAAGCCATTATCCCAAGAGCACTGTAAAACAAGGAAGAGGAGGCGCCTCTGGGTGCAGACATTTAAAACAATTTATTATAATAACAGCAACAGCTGGTAGTACACTCACATTTATGTAGAAAGTTTCAAGCATAAAAATGTCCCAAGGCAATCCAGGGGGTCCGTGGAGTCATCTCTCTCGGCTGGTAGATGTTAGGTGCTCTGGGCAGTCTTGGGACGCTGGATGTATTTGGCCGAACAGCGGAGACAGGCACCAGAGAGAGGCTTGGATAACAGCCGATCCAGGCGAGGGATGATGACGTCACACGATGTGCGATGCGTTTCCTAAGCTGGCTCGCCGTGAGTGGTGTGACGGCAGTGCTCCTTTGTCAAGCTGCCTGTCCAGCTTGCAAAGGAGCGCCACCGTCACACCACTCACGGCAAGCCAGCTTAGGAAACGCGTCGCACATCGTGTGACGTCATCATCCCTCGCCTGGATCGGCTGTTATCCAAGCCTCTCTCTGGTGCCTGTCTCCGCTGTTCGGCCAAATACATCCAGCGTCCCAAGACTGCCCAGAGCCCCTAACATCTACCAGCCGAGAGAGATGACTCCACGGACCCCTGGATTGCCTTGGGACATTTTTATGCTTGAATCTTTCTACATAAATGTGAGTGTACTACCAGCTGTTGCTGTTATTATAATAAATTGGTCTGCACCCAGAGGCGCCTCCTCTTCCTTGTTTCACAGAGAGTGCAGAAGATGAAATCTATTGAGGACACGTTAAAGGGGAGTTTATCAAATGCTTTTCCCAACTCTGGTAGGTTACAGTGTCGTGGAAAACGTAGTTTTGAGGCTTCTGTTGATCAAGAGAGGAGCGGTGGAGAAGGCAGCTGTCTAAGTGCATTTCTGAATTTTTTAGTCCTCACCGCCATGGGCTTTCAGCTTCCACATCCCATCGGCATTGTCTACATCCCATGGAGGATGATTATCTAGGGACGAAAACAGAAATGAAGAACTTTCCAGTCGACGATCCAGTGGCTTACTGGGTCATGAAAATAGACCACTGGACAGAACTTGCCCAGTATAATATTGAGCTGCTGGGATGCCCTGCATCCAGCATGCTTTCTGAACAGGCATTCCGGGCTGCTGGAGGTTTTGTTACTGATCATAGAATGCGTCTGTCCACAGACTCTGTGGACTGTCTGAATTTAATCAAAATGAATCAGTCCTGGATTACCAGCAGATATGAAGCCCCTCATGCTGATGTTGCCAATTAAGTGTTTTTGGGATGTGGAATCTCTGAGGGTCTTCTAGGCTGCCTAGTGTTGTGGGTGCTGATTTCATCTGGAAGAATGTTTTTGGTGTAGGTTTCATGGGCACAATAAACACCCAAAGAACAATTTGTCCACACCTGTTTGACAGGGACTGTATTTTTTTCCACTGCAGCAGATGGGGCAGAGAAATTTGCAGCTTTTACAGCTGGTAGTGTGCTACTGGCAAATGTGCTACAAGGACCTGGGACACCCTGTGCTATACCATCATCCCTGTCAGTGGAGGCTGCTTAGAGGTCATGAGGTATAGCAGGGACAGACTGAGGTGAGTAAGGAGGAGGGACAGATTTGTGCCCCTTTTGTGTGGCTTTTAGGTGCTCTTGCCAACGGGCTGAAAGGTGGGAGGTTAAATGCCTTGTCAGGCATTTGGGAATTGGGCCAGGAGATAACAGCTCCACAATGTGATAGAATAGGGTGGCTGCTCTCTACTCTTCCATGATGGCTACCTCGTTGGGGTTGTGACTCACCCTCACTTTCTTCCTCTGCTCTATCCATCACCCAAGTCGAATCACTGACCTCATCATCAATATTTCCTCCATCCTATTTACCACTGGAGAAAACTTGGCAATACGCTGTGGCTGGGAGAACATGAATGCCAGTTTATGTACCAGTGTTCTCCCCTCTCTGTAGGCTCATGTTCCTGCCTTCCAACATCTGAATTGAGTAATGGCTGTGCATCATCAAGGAGCAAGTGGCTGACGCTGTGTTCAAATAACTCCGCTGACTCCTCCATGCCTGATGCAGGAATAGCTGTGGACAAGGAGGCAAGTTTTGCCTCTCTGGCAGCTGCAGAGGACTGCACACTAGTCTCTGCTTGGGTAATGGAGGATGGTTTAGTAAGCCAGTCCACCACTTCCTCTGCATGCTGTGGCTGGATAGCATGGGCAACATCACTAAACAGAGGAAATAATGCCCTGCCTGAGGACTGACCACATCCACCTTTGCCTGTGGAAACATATGCTGCTGGCCCCTTTACAGTGCCATGGGAATGTCTGGCTCTTCTTGCTGTCCTCCCAGACATGATGGGGGGAGTGGGGGGTGCTTATTAACAAAACATAATAAAGATGTGTAAATGTTTACGTGGATGCACTTTAATCAATGGAAAGTGGTGTTTGGTGCACTTTAATTTGAGTATTCACCACACAAACACACTTCATGGATAAACTATAATATACTGCAATAAACTGCGTCAAATGTGCAGTAACACACATAACTATATGGCAGTAAACTTTCAGTAACGCAATGAAATATATGACGTTAAACTTTCAGTAATGCAATGAAATATATTGCGTTAAACTTGCAGTAATGCAATGAATTATATGTGGTTAAACTTGCAGTAATGCACAGAACTATATGGTGTTAAACCTGCAGTAATGCACTGAACTGTACAGCGTTAAACTTGCAGTAACGCAACTGAAATATACTGCGTTACGCGTGCAGTAATGCCCAGAAATGTACTGCGTTAAACAGCATGTAATGCACTGAAATATATGGTGTTAAACTTGCAGTAACACACTGAGCTGTACAGCGCTAAATTTGCAGCAACTCAACTGAAATATACTGCGTTAAGCGCGCACTAACACACAGAAATGTACAGCGTGAAATGGCACGTAACGCACTGAGATATATACGGCGTTATACTTGCAGTAACGCAATAAAATATACTGTCTTAAATGGTCACTGCACTCACACTGACTGAACTAACTAATGTAAGGATGAATGGTCGCACTACACTCACAATGACTGAACTATCCCTACATTCACACTAATGTAAAGATGAATGGTCACACTACACTCACACTGAACTATCCCTAGATGCACACTAAACTGATAATCCACACTGACAATAGAATCAGAATAGCACACTGTAGCACACTTATGCCCTGTACACACGATAGGATTTTCCAACAACAAAATTCATGTTTGTTTTCCGACGGATGTTGGCTCAAACTTATCTTGCATACACACGGTCACACAAATCTTGTCAGAAATTCCGAACGTCAAGAACGCGGTGATGTACAACTCGTACAGCCAGTGCGGCTCTTCTGCTTGATTACAAACATGCATGGAACTTTGTGTGTCGGAATTGTGTACACACAATCGGAATTTACGATAACGGATTTTGTTGTCGGAAAATTTGAGATCCAGATCTCAAATTTTGTGTTTCGGAAATTCTGATGGAAAATGTCAGATGGAGCCTACACATGGTTGGAATTTCCAACAATCTCCCATCGAACATTTTCCGTCGGAAAATCCTATCGCGTGTACGGGGCATAACTGTCTAATAGCACTGAACAGAGCCCTGTTTTTTTTCTCTCCATGCCGCTATCACACTACAAATGACCGCTATGGGAAGAATAATTTTATAGTGTGGGGCGGGATTAAGAGCAATGAGCCACGATTGGATACAGTCATCATGACAGAGTCCAATTATGGCTCTGACAGTACTCTGTGCCCTGATTGGGAGAAGCTTTCATTGCAAGTTTGGGGCTGCATTTCTGCAATCAGGGCTTTCAATGCACTGTGCGGCAGTGCAGTGCATTGTGATCGTTTGGTGGGCCGAAAAAACAGTTGAATGACCCTAATTCAGTTGTTCGGAGAATCATTCACCCATGCCTAGCCCTGATTACCACCACATCAGTCTTGTTGTCCCTAAGCACGGCCACACCAATTACAGTTTCCCTGATTACTACAAAACCAGTCTTCTTGTGCCTAATCACCGCCACACCAGTTACAGTGTCCGTGATCAACACCACACCAGTTACAGTGTCCCTGATCACTGCCACATCAGTCATTATGTCTCTAATCACTGCCACCCTAGTTACAGTGTCCCTGGTCACTGCCACACTAGTTAGAGTGTCCGGATCACCGCCACAGCAGCCACCCTAAGGAACTCTTCACATATGTGAAGCTCTCTGAAGAGCCGTCCATGTTTGGATCACTCTTCGGGAGCATTTGACAGGCAGTGAGGAGGCATTGTATCACCTGCTTTAACCCCTTGGACCCTGTACAAGCAAACCTATTCACTTGAATGAGTCACAATCGGCAGGCGTACAGGGGGTATAATTACTTCCACAGCTGAGAAACAAACCATTGCAGCCATGGCAGGTGTACACCCCAGCCTCTGCAGCTAAAGGGGGTAGTGGTTGAGAGGTGGTAAAACCGTGGCTCAACCACAACTATTTTACCGCTCCCCCAACCTTATGTGTGAATGAACCCTAATAGTACAGCCGGTCAAAGATCTCTGATTACCCCAAGATCAGCCAAAGGGTCCCCAGACCAGCGTAGCTAGAATCAGTGTTTCTGATTTGCCTGCTTATTGACTATTGTTCTGCCTGTTGCCTGGACTGATCCTTTAACCGTATGCTGTGTATGCTGAACCTGCTGTGTGTGTGTATGCTGTGTATGCTGACCCATCTGCACTTACTATGTTGCTGCAAGATACCAGTCCAAGCCAACTTCCTTTCTTCAGCCTCCTATACTTACTGGCCAGTGAACATGGCATTCCTGGGGGCAGCCACATACCAGTAGGCTAGGCTTGCTTGGCTCATAGAAATTGGGACTGCTATAGGTGACGCTACACTAAGCTATATTCTCTGACCACTTGTATAAAGGCAACCATTATAATACATTGCTCTTAATACAGTTGGTTGAGTTGTGTGTTTCACAAGATACAATGCCTGGTACATAATCAATCCAGGCACTGAAAAAGTCTCACATATGTGATATTACCATACTCAGGAGTAGCAGAATGTGTTTTGGGTTGTAATTCTAAGTATACCCATGCTGTGTGTGAGAAATATGTTATTAAATTTTGTGTAAAAAATAAATTGTAATTTTAATTATGCATTTTCCAAACTTTTGTGGCAAAAAAATAAAATCTTCAAAAGACTTACCATGCCTCTTAGAAAATACCTTGGGGTGTTTGCTTCCAAAATATGATAATTTCATCAGTGTTTCCACTGTCCTGGTGCTCCAGGCACTCCAAAATTGTGTGCGTTAGTAAGGAAATTAGATGTGTACTTTATGCCCCTGGACAGCCTGAAGGTGCTTCTTGGATTTTGGGCCCCTCTGTATGACTAGGCTGTAAAAAAGTCTCACACTTGTGGTATCCCCATACTCGGGAGTAGTAGCAGAATTTGTTTGGGATGTAATTCTAAGTATGTCTATGATATGTGTTAGAAATATCCTGGGAGTGTGTGATTTCCAAAACATGGTCATTTTGTGGGTGTTTCCACTGTCCACAGGGCCTCAAAAAATGTGAAAGGTAGTTAGGAAATACGTAATTACATGTAATTTATGCTTCTTAAAAAGCCCAAATGTGATGCTTGGATTTTAGGCCCCTCTATGCAGCTAGGCTGTGAAAAATCTAATGCCCCATACACACGGTCGGACTTTGTTCGGACATTCCGACAACAAAATCCTAGGATTTTTTGCGTACACACGGTCGCACAAAGTTGTCGGAATTTCCGATTGCCAACAATGCGGTGACTAGGGATGAGCTTCGTGTTCGAGTCGAACCCATGTTCGACTCGAACATCGGCTGTTCGATCGTTCGCCGAATTGCGAACGATATGGGCCGTTCGCGCCAAATTCGTGTGGCGCGTCACGGCCCATAATTCACTGCGGCATCGCAGTGCATTGCTTGCTGATGATTGGCCAAGCATGCACTATGACCTGCATGCTTGGCCAATCACAGCGCCGCCTTAACAGAGAGCCATAATTGGCCAAAGCCAAGGAGGCTTTGGCCAATTATGGCTCAGGGGATTTAGTACACGCCCCACACTATATAAGGCCGCCTGCACGGCGGCCCTGTGCAGTGTGTTCCGGTGAGCTTAGAGAGAGAGAGAGACAGTGTCATTTCATTTGAGTTAGCTAGATTAGGCAGGACAGTCAGTCAGTTAGCTGCACTTAAAGTGTATTGTGTATATATATGCATCCCAGGTGTTGCATATATATATATATATATATATATATATATATATATATATACACTGTATTCAGTTTAGCTAGATCCGTTCCTGTTATCTTCTAGACTATTTACATTTAGTGCAGTGCGTCCTGCTCACAGTGTTCAGCTAGATCCGTTCCTGTTATATTCCTACTGACAGGCAGGCTTGTCTTGTTACAGTATTTTGAAGAAAATTACTGGTGTTCTTTTGATCCTATTAGTACCACAGTCAGGCAGCTAGACTATTTACATTTAGTGCAGTGCGTCCTGCTCACAGTGTTCAGCTAGATCCGTTCCTGTTATCTTCTTACTGACAGGCAGGCTTGTCTTGTTACAGTATTTTAAAGAAAATTACTGGTGTTCTTTTGATCCTATTAGTACCACAGTCAGGCAGCTAGACTATTTACAGTTAGTGCAGTGCGTCCTGCCCACAGTGTTCTGCTAAACCTACAAGTAAGTGGGGTGCGTCCTGCTCACAGTGTTCAGCTAAACCTACAAGTTAGTGGGGTGCGTCCACCTCACAGTGTTCAGCTAAACCTACAAGCTAGTGGGGTGCGTCCTGCTCACAGTGTTCAGCTAGATCCGTTTCTGTTATCTTCTTACTGACAGGCAGGCAGGCTTGTCTTGTTACAGTAAATACAGCTACCTGAAGAAAATTGCTGGTGTTCTTTTGATCCTATTAGTACCACAGTCAGGCAGCTAGACTATTTACAGTTAGTGCAGTGCGTCCTGCTCACAGTGTTCTGCTAAACCTACAAGTTAGTGGGGTGCGTCCTGCTCACAGTGTTCAGCTAAACCTACAAGTTAGTGGGGTGCGTCCACCTCACAGTGTTCAGCTAAACCTACAAGCTAGTGGGGTGCGTCCTGCTCACAGTGTTCAGCTAGATCTGTTTCTGTTATCTTCTTACTGACAGGCAGGCTTGTCTTGTTACAGTAAATACAGCTACCTGAAGAAAATTGCTGGTGTTCTTTTGATCCTATTAGTACCACAGTCAGGCAGCTAGACTATTTACAGTTAGTGCAGTGCGTCCTGCTCACAGTGTTCTGCTAAACCTACAAGTTAGTGGGGTGCGTCCTGCTCACAGTGTTCAGCTAAACCTACAAGTTAGTGGGGTGCGTCCACCTCACAGTGTTCAGCTAAACCTACAAGCTAGTGGGGTGCGTCCTGCTCACAGTGTTCAGCTAGATCCGTTCCTGTTATCTTCTTACTGACAGGCAGGCTTGTCTTGTTACAGTATTTTAAAGAAAATTGCTGGTGTTCTTTTGATCCTATTAGTACCACAGTCAGGCAGCTAGACTATTTACAGTTAGTGCAGTGCGTCCTGCTCACAGTGTTCTGCTAAACCTACAAGTTAGTGGGGTGCGTCCTGCTCACAGTGTTCAGCTAAACCTACAAGTTAGTGGGGTGCGTCCACCTCACAGTGTTCAGCTAAACCTACAAGCTAGTGGGGTGCGTCCTGCTCACAGTGTTCAGCTAGATCCGTTCCTGTTATCTTCTTACTGACAGGCAGGCTTGTCTTGTTACAGTATTTTAAAGAAAATTACTGATGTTCTTTTGATCCTATTAGTACCACAGTCAGGCAGCTAGACTATTTACAGTTAGTGCAGTGCGTCCTGCTCACAGTGTTCTGCTAAACCTACAAGTTAGTGGATTGCGTCCACCTCACAGTGTTCAGCTAAAGCTACCTGTAGAAGGTTGGTGGTGTTCTCATACTACAGGCAGGCAGTTGATTTTGCTAGCTGCAGTATCAGTACATATATATATATATATATCCCAGCTTAGTGCAGCTACAGGCCATTAGTATGTCTGGAAGGCCAAGAAGGAGAGGCAGACAGTCACAAGCTAATAAGAGAGGGCAAGCAGGCTCTGTGTCTAGTGCTGGTCGTGGAGACGGTGCATCCTCATCAGCACGTGGCCATGGGACACGCTTGGACTTTTTTTCGGCAGCTGGCCATGTTGAGCCGCAACATGCGGAAGACTTGGTCGAGTGGATGACCAAGCCGTCCTCATCCTCCTCATCCTCTCTCACCCATGCCCAGGGTACTTTGTCTGGCAAAGCAGCGGCCTCTTCCCTCGGTTCAATGTCATCAGTGACTCCTTCCCTAGCCCCACCATGTCCTCCTGAGGAGTCCCTCGAACTGTTTGACCACAGTGTTGGGTACATGCTCCAGGAGGATGCCCAGCGTTTGGAAGGCTCTGATGATGATACTGAGCTCGATGAAGGCAGTAACACGAGCACGGACAGAGGGGGTGCCCAAGAAGGACAGCAATCTGGCAGTCATGCTCCCCCTGCTGCAGCATACTGCCAGGTTTGCTCCAGTGATGAGGAGGGAGGGGATGATGAGGTCACTGACTCAACGTGGGTGCCTGATAGGAGAGAGGAGGAGGAGGAGGAGGAGGAGGCGGCACATCACCAACGAGGCAGGATGCCCTCCAGGGGCCACCCTAAGGGCAGCACATTGACTGCATCACACCCCAAAGCTCCACATGTGCAGGGCGCTGCAGTCTCTGCGCGTTATTCAAAAAGTTCTTTGGTGTGGGCCTTTTTTGAGACGAGTGCATCAGATCGCACCGCTGCTATTTGCAACATATGTCTCAAGCGTATCTCGCGTGGCCAAAACATCTCCCGCTTGGGTACCACATGCTTGACCAGACATATGTTGACCTGCCATGCAGTTCGTTGGCAAGCGTATCTAAAAGACCCACACCAAAGAACAAAGAGGACCTCTGCTTGCTCCTCATCAGCTGAGATTTCCAACCCCACTAGACCTTCAGTCCTCTCTGAGACCTGCACTGAGAGGAATGAAGGTGTAGAATTAGGTGTGTCACAGCCACGTACTTGTGGGCAATCTGATTTTGGTACACCGACGTCAGATTGTACCAGGCAAATTTCCCTGCCCCAGCTGCTGCACCGCCGAAAGAAGTTTGCTCCCAGCCATCCACATGCCCAACGGTTGAATGCTAGCTTGGCAAAATTGCTAGCACTTCAACTGCTGCCTTTTCAGTTGGTAGACTCTGCCCCCTTCCGTGAGTTTGTGGAATGTGCGGTTCCTCAGTGGCAGGTACCCAAACACCACTTTTTCTCACGGAAGGCGATTCCGGCTCTCTACCAGCATGTGGAAGGCAATGTCCATGCCTCGCTGGACAGGGCGGTCAGCGGTAAGGTGCATATTACCGCTGACTCATGGTCCAGCAGGCATGGACAGGGACGTTACCTAAGTTTCACGGCGCATTGGGTGACTCTGCTGGCAGCTGGGAAGGATGCAGGACAAGGTGCAGTAGTGTTGGAGGTTGTTCCGCCACCACGCCTCCAAAATGCTAATGATTGTGACACACCTATCTCCTCCACCCCCTCCTCTTCTTCTTCCTCCATGGCCTCTTCCTCGGAACCAGCGGTGCTCCGTAGTCGTTCAAGGGGCTACGCAAGTACGCAGGCCAAAAGATGCCATGCGGTGCTTGAGCTGGTGTGCTTGGGGGACAGGAGCCACACTGGGGCAGAGGCTCTGTCGGCTCTGCAGGGGCAGGTTCAGAGGTGGTTGACGCCACGCCAACTTAAGGCAGGAATGGTGGTTTGCGACAATGGCACCAACCTCCTCTCTGCCCTCCGACAGGGACAAATGACCCATGTGCCCTGTTTGGCTCACGTCCTTAACTTGGTGGTGCAGCGGTTCTTGGGCAGGTACCCGGGCTTACAGGATGTCCTGAGGCAGGCCAGGAAAGTCTGTGTGCATTTCCGCTGGTCATATAATGCCAGTGCTCGGCTGACGGACCTCCAAAAGGAGTTTAACCTGCCCAAGAACCGCCTAATCTGTGACATGCCCACCAGGTGGAACTCAACGTTGGCCATGCTGCAGCGGCTGCACACGCAGCAGAGGGCCATCAATGAGTACCTGTGCGACTATGGCACCAGGACAGGGTCAGGGGAGCTTGTTTTTTTTTCCCCACACCAGTGGGCCATGATCAGGGATGCATGCACTGTCCTGTCACCATTTGAGGAGGCCACGAGGATGGTGAGCAGTGACAGTGCATGCATCAGTGACACTGTCCCCCTTGTCCACCTGTTGGAGCACACGCTGCGTGGAATAATGGACAGGGCACTTGAGGCAGAACAGAGGCAGGAAGAGGAGGACTTCCTTAGCTCTCAAGGCCCCTTTATCCAGACAGTGTTCCTGCGTGCCCGCCGATCACACAGGAAGAGGACGAGGAGGAAGAGGAGGAGGAGGAGGAGGAAGATTGTGTCAGTATGGAGGTGGAGCCTGGCACTCAGCATCAGCAGCAGTCTTTAAGGGATCAGTCCCAAGAAACACATGGACTTGTACGTGGCTGGGAGGAGGTGGCTGTGGACCATGTCGTCCTTAGTGACCCAGAGGACTCCGGACCGAATGCCTCAGCAAACCTACGCTGCATGGCCTCCCTGATCCTGCAAAGCCTGCGTAAGAATCCTCGTATTCGTGGTATCAAGGAGAAGGACCAATACTGGCTGGCAACCCTCCTTGATCCACGTTACAAGGGTAAGGTTGCGGACCTTATCTTGCCATCGCAGAGGGAGCAGAGGATGAAACATCTTCGGGAGGCCTTGCAGAAAGGTCTGTGCAACGCGTTCCCAGAGACTGGGAGGTTACAAACTCCTGTTTCTGGACAACGTGTTGCTGAGGCTTCGGTCAGTCAAAGAAGGAGCGGTGGAGAAGGTGGCCGTCTGACCGATGCGTTCAGACAATTTTTTGGTCCGCAGCCCCAAGGTATGATCGGTTCCAGCAACCATCGCCAGCGTCTGTTTTACATGGTGCAGGAATACCTAGGGGCAAGATCAGACTTGGACACCTTTCCCACCGAAAATCCTCTGGGTTACTGGGTCTTGAGGATGGATCACTGGCCAGAGCTTGCACAGTATGCAATTGAGCTACTGGCCTGTCCTGCATCCAGCGTTCTTTCGGAACGCACATTCAGTGCTGCTGGAGGCGTGGTAACCGATCACAGGGTGCGTCTGTCCACTGACTCGGTCGATCGACTGACCTTCATAAAAATGAATGAGTCTTGGATCACCACCAGCTACCAAGCACCTGATGCTGATGTAACCGAATAATTTTTTTTGAAATCTCAGATCCCTTCAAAGACTGCCTATGCTGATGCTGAGTGACTATCCCTGAGTAATTATCCTCTTCCTCCTCAATCATCACGCTGATAGCTTGTAAGAACATTTTTGGTTCTGGGTGCCACCACCAGTGCCTAAGGCACAATTTTTCAGCCCCTGTTTAACAGGGGCGTGTAATTACGATTTTTGATGTAATACTTTGCAGCAGGGCTCATTCCTGCATTCCAACTAGAGTGTCTGTGAGGGGTTGCAGTGTTGTGGCACCAGCACCAGTGCCTAAGGCCCAATTTTTCAGCCCTTGTTTAACAGGGGCGTGTAATTACAATTTTTGATGCAATACTTTGCAGCAGGGCTCGTTCCTGCATTCCAACTAGAGTGTCTGTGAGGGGTTGCAGTGTTATGGCACCAGCACCAGTGCCTAAGGCCTAATTTTTCAGCTCCTGTTCAACAGGGGCATGTAATTACAATTCTTGATCTAATATTTCACAGCAGAGCCCTGTGAGGGCTTACAGTGTTGTGGCCACAGCAACACCTAAGGCCCAAATTTCTGCTGAGTATATAGGGCAGGACCCTACTTTCAAACAACTAACTTACAAACGACTCCTACTTGCAAACGGAAGGAGACAACAGGAAGTGAGAATAAATCTACCCCTAGGAAGGGAAATTCTCTCCTGTAAGAGTTAATATGGGAAAAACATTTCTCCTTTCCACTGATGCTTTCCAATCCATTGGGACAAAAAGTGAGGTGAAATCTTCTGAAGAGGAGGAAAGACAGCAAAACAAATGTCACAGGGGTGATAACCCTTCCCTATGTTTTCCAAAAAGCTTAAAAAAGATTTTTTGGCTGGAGCTAAACACGTTAAAAATGTACCCGTTCAAAATTACAAAGAGATTCTACTTAACAACAAACCTACAGCCTGTATACTGCTGTTCAGAGTATATAGGGCCTGGTGGCCCCACACCTTTCCCTATTTTAATTTGGGTGCGGGGTTCCCCTTAATATCCATACAAGACCCAAAGGGCCTGGTAATGGACTGGGGGGTACCCATGCCGTTTGTCTCACTGATTTTCATCCATATTGCCAGGACCCGACATTACATTAAACCCGCAAGCAGTTTTAAATGAGATTTTTTCCTTTAAAAATGACATTTGGTGCAGGGACTGTTCTAAACACGGGAAACACGCGTCACTTTACAGGCATACTATAGACACCCCTCAGGTACTATATTTAAAGGAATATTTCACTTTTTTTTTTTTTACTTTAAGCATCATTAAAATCACTGCTCCCGAAAAAACGGCCGTTTTTAAAAGTTTTTTTTGCATTGATACATGTCCCCTGGGGTAGGACCCGGGTCCCCAAACCCTTTTTAGGACAATACCATGCAAATTAGCCTTTAAAATGAGCACTTTTGATTTCGAACGTTCGAGTCCCATAGACGTCAATAGGGTTCTAACGTTCGTGCGAACTTTCAGTCCGTTCGCAGGTTCTGGTGCGAACCGGACCGGGGGGTGTTCGGCTCATCCCTAGCGGTGACGTCAACCACATATGACGAGACTAGAAAAGGCCAGTTCAGAACCAAGCGCGGCACCCTTTGGGCTCCTTTTGCTAATCTCGTGTTGGTAAAAGTTTGGTGAGAGACAATTCGCGCTTTTTCAGACTCATGGCTTTCAGATCGTTTTCTGCGGTTCAGTTTGTGCTTGTGGGTTTGTATCTGCTCTTCAGTGCATGCAAGCAAGTTCCGCGTGACTTATAGTCATTGTGTTCTTGTTCGTTCGTTACTGTTTTTCAGGTCGCTCTTCACAGGCCTTGCTGTTCTTCAGTGCGTTCCGTTACTTCGTTCTGAGCAGCTGACCGTTTTCTAGCCATGCTGCGTATACGTACTCCTCGTAGAGTTCGTGCTGTGCGGGGGCTTGGTGTTGGGGTCCTGAACTTGACACAAGTCCAGTCCATGAACAGGGTGGGGAGGAGTTCATGGACCAAGAATTGGTTGCTTCAGCGTGACCAGTTCTGTCATATGCCTTTGCTCCGTGAGATCCATGAGAATAATCCTGATGATTTCAGGAACTTTCTCAGGATGACGGACCCCGTATTTCACCGTTTGTTGGCTTCGCTGACCCCCTATATCAGCAGGCAGGATACCTGCATGAGGCAAGCCATCACTGCGGAGCAGAGGTTGGTCACTACCCTGCGGTACTTGGCAACAGGGAGAAGCCTGCAGGACCTCAAGTTCTCGACAGGCATCTCCCCCCAGGCTCTGGGGATCATTATCCCAGAGACCTGTTCTGCCATCATCCAGGTCCTGCAGAAGGAGTATATGAAGGTAAGATTTTTATCCTTTAATATCACATTTTATTGTATATAATGTTTGATAATATATTGTATTTCTTTCCTCATCCCTAATTACCATGATTGTAATATGCTGTGAATGTCCCCTTTGTCCTCATGCATGCTGGATTTTTCTGTAATTATTTTTTTAGTCCTTCATACATATTTGTCTTCAATAACCTCCCCAGCATGCTCTCCTGCCCTATATTCACCTCATGTAGTCACTTAACAATGTATTTTATCAGCTCCATAGTAGTGCTTTACCCCAAACACCCCCTAAAATGTTTTTAAATGTGATTTGTGCTTTAAATTCAGGCAGAGTGCCAGAGGCATTTTTTTGTGGTGTCCCCAAATCATTTTTATTAACCCTCCCTCCCCCCAACTGCTAAGTCAGCTGATCCCAATTCTCTATCTATTCTCAATCATCTATCTCCTGACTTTGCAAAACCCATACACACTATAACCACCTCTTTTGTGGTCAGATTTATGGATGAATTCCCCAAAGCATGTAGTGCAAGGGCCTGCCTGTATACTTTCAAATGGTACTGTTTAAAGTTTTTGTATCCTGTTATTATCTTGACAGGTAATAGCAGAATGTCCAAATGTCCTCAAATGTGTACAGTGTGTATTTATATCTTTGTATTATGACACTTCTTACCTGTCCAGTGGGCTGCCAATAGTGTAACTAAGGAGGGACTGTTGCAAGTAATACCCTGTATTTAGGCATTCATCTCTCAATGAAGTGGAGAGGGTTACCTGTCCAAGATTCCCCCCCCTATAATGTTAGAAATGGGCCATGAGAGGGGGGAGGGGGAATATGATAGGTTTACCTTATACTTTGGTGTTGTTAAATTCCCCTTAATAAATGCTATCTGGAGGTTGGCCAAGAATGTTTGTGTCTAATCTGCTTGCCATGTTTATGTGCAAAAATACTAATTGTTTTCCTCAACAGTTTCCTTCCACGCCACAGGAATGGCAGACTGTGGCCTCCCTCTTTGCCCAGCGGTGGGACTTTCCTAACTGCGGAGGGGCAAGTGATGGGAAACACGTCCACATCGTCCCACCACCCAACTCAGGGTCGTACTATTTTAACTATATGGGGTTCAATAGTATTGTGATGTTGGCGGTGGTGTCGGCTAATTATGACTTCTTGTATGTGGACGTGGGGAAGAATGGCCGGATGTCCGATGGTGGAGTCATCACCCAGACGGAGTTCTACAGGCGTCTCCAGAATGGCATCTTGGACTTGCCACCTCCAGAGGACAATGTGGAAGGACTCCCATTCATCTTCGTAGCAGATGAAGCATTTGCGCTGGGGGACCATCTTATGCGGCCATTCCCGATGAGGACCTTCACCCCGGAACAGAGGGTTTTTAATTACTGGCTGGCCAGAGCCAGAAGAGTGGTGGAGAACACATTTGGAATCATGGCCAGCCGGTTACGCCTATTTCTGACACCCATCCATCTGGCAGAGTATAAACTTAATCATATAATCCTGGCGTGTTCTACATAACTTTTTACGCCAACATTCTGCCAACTATGCTGGCTCAGTTGGGCCTGAGGCCGGAATTCTACATGATACAACCCTGACGGCGCTTGAAAGTGGCCATCCTGGCTTGCCCTCCCTGAGTGCCCGTGATGCCTGGTTAAGATACCTTGAGTTCTTTGCAGGTAGGGGGGCCATCAATATGCCAGACAATTTGTGAAGCATTTATCAAATAAAAAAAAAAAAAGCTAATCTTTGGTGACATTTACTGCTTGTGTTTGTTTTAGCTGACCCTGACAGCAATGTCTGGAGTCCTGAAAATGGCGTGATTGTGTAACCTTTTCTACAAAGCACTGTTGGGTGTTATTTACTAAAGGCGTAGACACTTTGCACTACAAGTGCACTTGAAACTGCACTGAAACTGCACTTGTAGTGCAAAGAGGATTTGCCCTTAGGAAATAACCCCCATTTTCACAGAAAACAGCAATTACATCACCACAAAAGTGTTGTAGCGTTGAGACAATAATCCACACATTCTTGATTAACAAACTTTTTAATACCTGCACAATCACATGTGCATTTAGAAAAGGTTTTTAAAACAAACCAACATGTTTGTTGTATAACAATTTTTGGGGTGGCATTATCAAAAATAGAAATGTCCATTTACGATAAAACAGGCCTGTGTAAAACCAACAAGAAAGACAAAAATCTTGAACTTACAAAGTTCACATATGGTAAAACTTGAAGGCAATATCAGGCATGAGTATTTAGGAACTATGTTTGATATTGCGTTCAGATGGGGTGAAGTCACCCCTTGAAAAGCCAAATTTGGAAGATGCACACCAATTTACGAATGTCAACATGTGCTAGCTGCCATCACGGGGGATCAAGGGACGTGTTTTGGGGGAGCAACCCCTTCCTCACCGCTACTTTATTATTGAGGAAGGGGTTGCACCCCCAAAACGCGTCCATTGATCTCCCCACACCAGTGGGCCATGATCAGGGATGCATGCACTGTCCTGTCACCATTTGAGGAGGCCACGAGGATGGTGAGCAGTGACAGTGCATGCATCAGTGACACTGTCCCCCTTGTCCACCTGTTGGAGCACACGCTGCGTGGAATAATGGACAGGGCACTTGAGGCAGAACAGAGGCAGGAAGAGGAGGACTTCCTTAGCTCTCAAGGCCCCTTTATCCAGACAGTGTTCCTGCGTGCCCGCCGATCACACAGGAAGAGGACGAGGAGGAAGAGGAGGAGGAGGAGGAGGAAGATTGTGTCAGTATGGAGGTGGAGCCTGGCACTCAGCATCAGCAGCAGTCTTTAAGGGATCAGTCCCAAGAAACACATGGACTTGTACGTGGCTGGGAGGAGGTGGCTGTGGACCATGTCGTCCTTAGTGACCCAGAGGACTCCGGACCGAATGCCTCAGCAAACCTACGCTGCATGGCCTCCCTGATCCTGCAAAGCCTGCGTAAGAATCCTCGTATTCGTGGTATCAAGGAGAAGGACCAATACTGGCTGGCAACCCTCCTTGATCCACGTTACAAGGGTAAGGTTGCGGACCTTATCTTGCCATCGCAGAGGGAGCAGAGGATGAAACATCTTCGGGAGGCCTTGCAGAAAGGTCTGTGCAACGCGTTCCCAGAGACTGGGAGGTTACAAACTCCTGTTTCTGGACAACGTGTTGCTGAGGCTTCGGTCAGTCAAAGAAGGAGCGGTGGAGAAGGTGGCCGTCTGACCGATGCGTTCAGACAATTTTTTGGTCCGCAGCCCCAAGGTATGATCGGTTCCAGCAACCATCGCCAGCGTCTGTTTTACATGGTGCAGGAATACCTAGGGGCAAGATCAGACTTGGACACCTTTCCCACCGAAAATCCTCTGGGTTACTGGGTCTTGAGGATGGATCACTGGCCAGAGCTTGCACAGTATGCAATTGAGCTACTGGCCTGTCCTGCATCCAGCGTTCTTTCGGAACGCACATTCAGTGCTGCTGGAGGCGTGGTAACCGATCACAGGGTGCGTCTGTCCACTGACTCGGTCGATCGACTGACCTTCATAAAAATGAATGAGTCTTGGATCACCACCAGCTACCAAGCACCTGATGCTGATGTAACCGAATAATTTTTTTTGAAATCTCAGATCCCTTCAAAGACTGCCTATGCTGATGCTGAGTGACTATCCCTGAGTAATTATCCTCTTCCTCCTCAATCATCACGCTGATAGCTTGTAAGAACATTTTTGGTTCTGGGTGCCACCACCAGTGCCTAAGGCACAATTTTTCAGCCCCTGTTTAACAGGGGCGTGTAATTACGATTTTTGATGTAATACTTTGCAGCAGGGCTCATTCCTGCATTCCAACTAGAGTGTCTGTGAGGGGTTGCAGTGTTGTGGCACCAGCACCAGTGCCTAAGGCCCAATTTTTCAGCCCTTGTTTAACAGGGGCGTGTAATTACAATTTTTGATGCAATACTTTGCAGCAGGGCTCGTTCCTGCATTCCAACTAGAGTGTCTGTGAGGGGTTGCAGTGTTATGGCACCAGCACCAGTGCCTAAGGCCTAATTTTTCAGCTCCTGTTCAACAGGGGCATGTAATTACAATTCTTGATCTAATATTTCACAGCAGAGCCCTGTGAGGGCTTACAGTGTTGTGGCCACAGCAACACCTAAGGCCCAAATTTCTGCTGAGTATATAGGGCAGGACCCTACTTTCAAACAACTAACTTACAAACGACTCCTACTTGCAAACGGAAGGAGACAACAGGAAGTGAGAATAAATCTACCCCTAGGAAGGGAAATTCTCTCCTGTAAGAGTTAATATGGGAAAAACATTTCTCCTTTCCACTGATGCTTTCCAATCCATTGGGACAAAAAGTGAGGTGAAATCTTCTGAAGAGGAGGAAAGACAGCAAAACAAATGTCACAGGGGTGATAACCCTTCCCTATGTTTTCCAAAAAGCTTAAAAAAGATTTTTTGGCTGGAGCTAAACACGTTAAAAATGTACCCGTTCAAAATTACAAAGAGATTCTACTTAACAACAAACCTACAGCCTGTATACTGCTGTTCAGAGTATATAGGGCCTGGTGGCCCCACACCTTTCCCTATTTTAATTTGGGTGCGGGGTTCCCCTTAATATCCATACAAGACCCAAAGGGCCTGGTAATGGACTGGGGGGTACCCATGCCGTTTGTCTCACTGATTTTCATCCATATTGCCAGGACCCGACATTACATTAAACCCGCAAGCAGTTTTAAATGAGATTTTTTCCTTTAAAAATGACATTTGGTGCAGGGACTGTTCTAAACACGGGAAACACGCGTCACTTTACAGGCATACTATAGACACCCCTCAGGTACTATATTTAAAGGAATATTTCACTTTTTTTTTTTTTACTTTAAGCATCATTAAAATCACTGCTCCCGAAAAAACGGCCGTTTTTAAAAGTTTTTTTTGCATTGATACATGTCCCCTGGGGTAGGACCCGGGTCCCCAAACCCTTTTTAGGACAATACCATGCAAATTAGCCTTTAAAATGAGCACTTTTGATTTCGAACGTTCGAGTCCCATAGACGTCAATAGGGTTCTAACGTTCGTGCGAACTTTCAGTCCGTTCGCAGGTTCTGGTGCGAACCGAACCGGGGGGTGTTCGGCTCATCCCTAGCGGTGACGTCAACCACATATGACGAGACTAGAAAAGGCCAGTTCAGAACCAAGCGCGGCACCCTTTGGGCTCCTTTTGCTAATCTCGTGTTGGTAAAAGTTTGGTGAGAGACAATTCGCGCTTTTTCAGACTCATGGCTTTCAGATCGTTTTCTGCGGTTCAGTTTGTGCTTGTGGGTTTGTATCTGCTCTTCAGTGCATGCAAGCAAGTTCCGCGTGACTTATAGTCATTGTGTTCTTGTTCGTTCGTTACTGTTTTTCAGGTCGCTCTTCACAGGCCTTGCTGTTCTTCAGTGCGTTCCGTTACTTCGTTCTGAGCAGCTGACCGTTTTCTAGCCATGCTGCGTATACGTACTCCTCGTAGAGTTCGTGCTGTGCGGGGGCTTGGTGTTGGGGTCCTGAACTTGACACAAGTCCAGTCCATGAACAGGGTGGGGAGGAGTTCATGGACCAAGAATTGGTTGCTTCAGCGTGACCAGTTCTGTCATATGCCTTTACTCCGTGAGATCCATGAGAATAATCCTGATGATTTCAGGAACTTTCTCAGGATGACGGACCCCGTATTTCACCGTTTGTTGGCTTCGCTGACCCCCTATATCAGCAGGCAGGATACCTGCATGAGGCAAGCCATCACTGCGGAGCAGAGGTTGGTCACTACCCTGCGGTACTTGGCAACAGGGAGAAGCCTGCAGGACCTCAAGTTCTCGACAGGCATCTCCCCCCAGGCTCTGGGGATCATTATCCCAGAGACCTGTTCTGCCATCATCCAGGTCCTGCAGAAGGAGTATATGAAGGTAAGATTTTTATCCTTTAATATCACATTTTATTGTATATAATGTTTGATAATATATTGTATTTCTTTCCTCATCCCTAATTACCATGATTGTAATATGCTGTGAATGTCCCCTTTGTCCTCATGCATGCTGGATTTTTCTGTAATTATTTTTTTAGTCCTTCATACATATTTGTCTTCAATAACCTCCCCAGCATGCTCTCCTGCCCTATATTCACCTCATGTAGTCACTTAACAATGTATTTTATCAGCTCCATAGTAGTGCTTTACCCCAAACACCCCCTAAAATGTTTTTAAATGTGATTTGTGCTTTAAATTCAGGCAGAGTGCCAGAGGCATTTTTTTGTGGTGTCCCCAAATCATTTTTATTAACCCTCCCTCCCCCCAACTGCTAAGTCAGCTGATCCCAATTCTCTATCTATTCTCAATCATCTATCTCCTGACTTTGCAAAACCCATACACACTATAACCACCTCTTTTGTGGTCAGATTTATGGATGAATTCCCCAAAGCATGTAGTGCAAGGGCCTGCCTGTATACTTTCAAATGGTACTGTTTAAAGTTTTTGTATCCTGTTATTATCTTGACAGGTAATAGCAGAATGTCCAAATGTCCTCAAATGTGTACAGTGTGTATTTATATCTTTGTATTATGACACTTCTTACCTGTCCAGTGGGCTGCCAATAGTGTAACTAAGGAGGGACTGTTCCAAGTAATACCCTGTATTTAGGCATTCATCTCTCAATGAAGTGGAGAGGGTTACCTGTCCAAGATTCCCCCCCCTATAATGTTAGAAATGGGCCATGAGAGGGGGGAGGGGGAATATGATAGGTTTACCTTATACTTTGGTGTTGTTAAATTCCCCTTAATAAATGCTATCTGGAGGTTGGCCAAGAATGTTTGTGTCTAATCTGCTTGCCATGTTTATGTGCAAAAATACTAATTGTTTTCCTCAACAGTTTCCTTCCACGCCACAGGAATGGCAGACTGTGGCCTCCCTCTTTGCCCAGCGGTGGGACTTTCCTAACTGCGGAGGGGCAAGTGATGGGAAACACGTCCACATCGTCCCACCACCCAACTCAGGGTCGTACTATTTTAACTATATGGGGTTCAATAGTATTGTGATGTTGGCGGTGGTGTCGGCTAATTATGACTTCTTGTATGTGGACGTGGGGAAGAATGGCCGGATGTCCGATGGTGGAGTCATCACCCAGACGGAGTTCTACAGGCGTCTCCAGAATGGCATCTTGGACTTGCCACCTCCAGAGGACAATGTGGAAGGACTCCCATTCATCTTCGTAGCAGATGAAGCATTTGCGCTGGGGGACCATCTTATGCGGCCATTCCCGATGAGGACCTTCACCCCGGAACAGAGGGTTTTTAATTACTGGCTGGCCAGAGCCAGAAGAGTGGTGGAGAACACATTTGGAATCATGGCCAGCCGGTTACGCCTATTTCTGACACCCATCCATCTGGCAGAGTATAAACTTAATCATATAATCCTGGCGTGTTCTACATAACTTTTTACGCCAACATTCTGCCAACTATGCTGGCTCAGTTGGGCCTGAGGCCGGAATTCTACATGATACAACCCTGACGGCGCTTGAAAGTGGCCATCCTGGCTTGCCCTCCCTGAGTGCCCGTGATGCCTGGTTAAGATACCTTGAGTTCTTTGCAGGTAGGGGGGCCATCAATATGCCAGACAATTTGTGAAGCATTTATCAAATAAAAAAAAAAAAAGCTAATCTTTGGTGACATTTACTGCTTGTGTTTGTTTTAGCTGACCCTGACAGCAATGTCTGGAGTCCTGAAAATGGCGTGATTGTGTAACCTTTTCTACAAAGCACTGTTGGGTGTTATTTACTAAAGGCGTAGACACTTTGCACTACAAGTGCACTTGAAACTGCACTGAAACTGCACTTGTAGTGCAAAGAGGATTTGCCCTTAGGAAATAACCCCCATTTTCACAGAAAACAGCAATTACATCACCACAAAAGTGTTGTAGCGTTGAGACAATAATCCACACATTCTTGATTAACAAACTTTTTAATACCTGCACAATCACATGTGCATTTAGAAAAGGTTTTTAAAACAAACCAACATGTTTGTTGTATAACAATTTTTGGGGTGGCATTATCAAAAATAGAAATGTCCATTTACGATAAAACAGGCCTGTGTAAAACCAACAAGAAAGACAAAAATCTTGAACTTACAAAGTTCACATATGGTAAAACTTGAAGGCAATATCAGGCATGAGTATTTAGGAACTATGTTTGATATTGCGTTCAGATGGGGTGAAGTCACCCCTTGAAAAGCCAAATTTGGAAGATGCACACCAATTTACGAATGTCAACATGTGCTAGCTGCCATCACGGGGGATCAAGGGACGTGTTTTGGGGGAGCAACCCCTTCCTCACCGCTACTTTATTATTGAGGAAGGGGTTGCACCCCCAAAACGCGTCCATTGATCTCCCGTGATGGCAGATAGCACATGTTGACACACTGTGTGCATCCTCCAAATTTGGCTTTTCGAAACATCGCTAAAAATTTTTTAAGATTGTAGCACACAAAAAAACAAAGTGATTTTGTGGGGTTTTAAATTCGCCCCAGAACATCAATGATGTTATTATTTTTTAGAATAACATCATTGATTTTTTTCTTGAGGTTTTCCAATTCTAAATTACACCCAATGATCTCCCCGATCAGGATCTGGGCACTTTCTGATGTGAAAGGATCTCGATCCACAACATCACGATCACCTAAAAAGAGAGAAACCAAACAAAAACATGTATCAAAAATCTGCCGGCATCCATCTCTTACCTGAGCCTGTGGTCGCAGACACTCACCTGTTGTGGTGTCAATTTCCACCACATCTTCTTCCTCCTCCTGCTCAGCTTGGGTTGGGGGTATTTTCCCCTTCTTCCAGAGGTGGGGGGTATTACGTGCGTATTACGTACGATCTGTGAGGGGAGGATGGAGCATTGGAGGCGCCGATTGAGGCCTATATTGGCCTTCTAGATTGAGGTCTATATTGTAACAAGATTAGGAGAGTTTTGGATGACATTAGGGTTTGTTTTGTGTTGTGTCTTGCAGTGAAAATGGATATCTTGAATGATACAGACTTCATGGCAATATTCATTGACATGTTCAGGGAGCTGCCTTGTCTGTGGGAGATCAACCACCCACATTATAGGAACCAAACAAAGAGGAAGGTAGCGCTGGATCAATTGTTGGAAATTGTGAAGCAGGTGATCCCCATGGCAGACATCACATATTTGAAGATCCTAATTGGTGACCTGAGGAGCACATATGTAAGGGAGCGCAAGAAAATCCAGGATTCTCAGAGATCCGGAGCAGCAGATGATGTCTATGTCCCCAGGATGTGGTACTATGACAGGCTGCATTTTCTGGCAGGCCAGACTGAACCCGGGTCATCACTCTCCAGTCTTCCTTCCACGCTTCCTTCCCCTCCAGCTGAGGCTTCTGACGCTCAACCTGGGCCTTCCAGGCAGCAACGTGTGGAGGAACCCAGCTTGAGCCAGGTATAGCATTCCTCTAAATAGTTCAGGTTGTCCAATCAATGATGTTAACTAGATGTTAGTTTGGAGTACTAATTTATGATTGTGATTGATGATGCAAAACATTACAACCATGTCCCTTTTTCATACACAGGGAAGTCTCAGCCAGGAGGTGGCCAGGCCGAGCAGGTTGCCTGATATGCCGGTCCCTCCCCTACACCTGCAAAGAGAAAGTGGCAGGAGGAGGAGTACCCTAGAGGAGGCTGCCATAGGCCTCTTTTGGGAGGCTACAGAGGCCCTGGGAGCACCACACACTGTTGAGGAGGACTTTGCTGCCATCATTGCCTGTAAAATGCAGCGGATGGAGGAGGGGCAACAACTCATGTGTGAGTCATTAATGTTGGAGGCTCTCAATAAGGGGTTGAGGGCCCAAATAACATCTGATACCCACCTTTTTGACCTCACACATGGTCCTCCTCCTCCTCCTCCAGGTCCTCCTCCTCCTTCTCCTCCAGGTCCTACTAGTCCTCCTCCTCCTCCAGGTCCTACTCCTCCTCCTGCCACATCTCCAACAGCAGAGCCACAGCCAGGAAGGAAGCGTGGAAGGAAGACCAGAAAGTGATGGCCCTGGGTTCAGTCTGGTTGGCCAAAAGATGCAGCCTCTTGTGGTACCACAGCCTGGGGACACAGATGTCATCTGCTGCTTTCCGGATCTCTGGGACTTCTGGACCAGACTGCACTTCCTTACATATGGACTCCTCAGGCCACCAATTTTGATGTTCAAGAATTGATGTCTGCCCTGGGGGTCCAAGGCTTCGCTAATTTCTGCTGTTTATCCAGTGTTGCCTCCCTCTTTGTTTGGTTCTGAGCCCTTAATAAAGGAATTTTGTTTTGAATTATACTCTCCTATGTGTGTTTTCCTTCAAAAAGGACAGTTTGTTTGTGAGGATTCAGGTACATTTCAAAAATACAATGTGAAATTAACAAGGGACACCAACACCAAACAATCTCCTTGAGATGAAATAATAAAAGATAACAATGGTGTTGTGGTAACTTGAGACACAAAACACACACAAAAATATTATGGAGTAAAACTAAAAATAAAATTAAACATAGATCAGCCTTTGAAAAAATACAAACATAAAATCCTCCAAAAAAATGGCTTAAAAAAAAAAAAAAAAAAAAAATGTTGTCGGATGTGACAAATCAAAATATATTAAGGGAATCCCGATAAATAATAAAGAAAGAAGTTTGTGAGAAGTCTGTGTGAATATGAGCAGCAAAACTACTTAATTCTTCTCACATTATAAAGAAGAAGAGAGTGCGCTGTATTAAACCATTTTTTACATTGCAACGTGACGAAAGTGCTGTATCCATTGCGAACGCTAAGTTTACCAGACCGAGCTGTTCCGTGTCGGAATTTCTTCTGAGCACGCGTGGCACTTTGTGCGTCGGAACAGGCCATACACGGTCGGAATTGACGCGATCGGATTTTGTTGTCGGAAAATTTTATAGCCTTCTCTCAAACTTTGTGTGTCGGAAAATCCGATGGAAAATGTCCGAAGCCCACACACGGTCGGAATTTCCGACAACACGCTCCGATCGGACATTATCCTTCAGAAAATCCGACCGTGTGTACGGGGCATAACACATCCTCATACTTAGGAGGCATAGCAGAATGTGTTTTGGGGTGTAAATATATGTATGCCTAAGCTGTGTGTGAGACATAAATTGTTAAAATTACAACTTTGTAAAAAAAAAACATTTTTTTTTAATGTCTTCATTTTTCAAAAAATTGTGACAAAAAATTGCAACTTAAAAAGACTCACCGTGTCTCTTACTAAATACCTTGGGCTGTCTACATTTCCAAAAAAGGGGTCATTTCAGGGGTATTTGTACTGTCCTGGCATTTTGGGGCCACAAGAAATAAGATACACAGTCAGTACATCAGGATTGATCAAGTTTTCAAAAATATATACTGTATACCAGTGTTTTTCAACCTTTTTTCATTCAAGGCGCCTTTTAAAAATGTTTTCAGTCTTGAGGCACCGCAGACTAAAGGCTTGCTAATACTTGAGGTTGGGAGCGGTACAACCATGCAGTTGAGCCATTTTTTTACCACCCCACCCCACAAAGCTCTCCATTTAGCTGCAGAGCCAGCGACCAGGGTCGGACACATGCTGTGGCCAAAGCAGGAATTATACCCCCTTTCGCATATGGCAGGCACTACTGCCTGCTAAATGTGACCCATTCAGGTAAAGGGGGCTGTGCTGCAACATATCGCTTCCTTATCATCCCTCAAATGCCTCTGAAAAGCGGTCTGAGCATGGATCATTTTTCAGAGTAAATAAGCCTAAAAAAGGTCCTGCTATCTTGGAAAAGCAGTTCTAATCTACAGGATGAAAAATAGTGTAATAACATAAATACACACATGCATATAAACATATACACACACATACATGTACATTACATACAAACTCCCATGAACATATACACACACATACATAAACGTCCATGCACACAACCATATATACTGTACATACAAAAGTTTTAGGCAGGTGTGAAGAAATGCTTTAAAGTAAGAAATCTTTCAAAAATATTTATTTTAATTGGTTATATTTATTTATTAATGTACAAAATGCAAAGTGGAAGACAGTTTCAAGTCACAGGTCATACACCATGGCAAGACTGAGCACATAATAAGACACAAGGTAGTTATACTGCATCAGCAAGGACTCTCCCAGGCTTTTAAAAGATTTCAAAGCAGACTGGGGTTTCAAGATGTGCTGTCCATACTCTTTTGAAGAAACACAAAGAAATGGGCAACATTGAGGGCTGTAGATGCAGTGTTCAGCCAAGGAAACATACTTTCCTTCAACATCGGAAGTAGTCCAGCAGTGTCATCAGCACAGAACTGTCAGAAATCAGTGGGACCCAGGTACACCCCTCTACTTTCCGGAGAAGTCTGGCCAGCAGTGGTCTTCATGTAAAATATGCTTCCTAAAAGCTATACCTTGGACACGAAAACAAGGTTAAGAGACTCATTTAAGCACAAAAGCATAGGAACTGAGAAAAAAAAAGACACGGGTGCTTTGGAATAATGAGTCACAAAAAAGTGAAATATTTGGCTGTAGCAGGAGGCAGTTTGTTCGCTGAAGAGCTCGAGACTGGTACAATAATAAGTATCTGCAGGTAACAGTGAAGCATAGTGGAGGTTGCTTGCAAGTTTGGGGCTGCATTTCTGCAAATGGAGTTGGAGATTTGGCCAGGAACAATGGTGTCCTCAATGCTAAGAAATACAGGCAGATACTTATCCATCATGCCATACCATCAGTGAGGCGTGTGATTGGCCTCTAATATATTCTTCATCAGGACAACGACCCCAAACATACAGCCAATGTCATTAATAACTATCTTCAGCGTAAAGAAGAACAATAAGTCCTGGAAGTGATGGTTTTGGCCCCCACAGAGCCCCGATCACAACATCATGGAGGGGATTTGAGGCACCCTACATACACAGAAGATCTGAGATTAGTTCTTCAAGATGTTTGGAACAACCTACCTGCCAAATTCCTTCAATAACTGTGTGCAAGTGTACCTAGAAGAAATGATGCTGTCTTAAAGAAACTATTAACACTTTTATTTCTATAAGCATTCTTAATTTACAGCATTTTTTTATGCCTGCCTAAAACTTTTGCAAAGTAGTGTACATAAACTCACTCTCACACACACACTTACAGTACATATACACACAAAGCCTTTTAGACAAATGCACACCGTACCTGCACTTTTCTGGGTGAATGATTAGTTTGCACTGCTGTCTGTAGGAGGAGGTGGAGAGATCGAGATTTAGGAAGACACATTTCCCTTCCACTGCTCTGCTCTTTCCCTGATTGAGCTACCAGTGTGCAGAGGTAGAATTCAGCGCTCTACCCGTCTGTCTATACAGGGCTGAGACCTGTAGAGCCTGCAAACTGAGAGCTTGATCCATACCCTTTTCTCACTTCTCGTTAGGATGCTGCAGCACTCTTAATGACCTCAGGCAGCACCCCGGTTGAGAAAGGCTGACATATACCATAGTTTTTACACTCTATAACTTTCACACAGACTAATTTACACTGATGTGGGTTATTTTTACCAAAGAAAAGTAGCATAATACATTTTGCCCTAAATTTATGAAAAAAGATTATTTATTTGCAAAATTTTGTAACAGAAACTTTTTCAAAATTGTCATTATTTTTTCATTTATATAGCAAAAATAAAAAAAAAACCCAAAACAATCCAGCGGTGATCAAACACCACCAAAATAAAGCACTATCTGTATGGAAAAATGATAAAAATTCCATTTGGGTACAGTGTTGCATGACTGAGTGTGACAGCGCAGAAAACTTAAAAATGGCCTGGGCAGGAAGGAGGTAAAAGTGTTTGGTACTGAAGTGGTTAAAATCAGGATACCAAGTTGAATAGTCTATGAAAAACAAAACATATATTCCCTAATGTGACACCAGTCTCCTTTTACAATATTATATATAAAACACCAGAATTTACTGTATTTTAAGCATGATAAAAATATGATAAATAGCATGACATTCAGATAAAAAATGCAATGGAATGAGACCCTGATTTTGATATATATTATAAATGTGATTCTATTTATGACAATTTCATTACTTTTAATAATGAATAAAAACACCTAATTATATAATATAAAACATATAAGTGCAGATGAATATATTACTATTAAACACAAATAAATCACTATAGAAAGCAGAGATTATGTATCAATTCACCACAACAAATGAATAAACTAGTTAATGCCACAGGCAAAAATGGAAATGATAAAACCCATACAAAGATTCATAACCAACACAAAGTGGCACATAATTGTGAAGTGGAAGGAAAATTATAAATGGTTTTCAACATTTTTTTTTACAAATAAATATGTGAAAAGTGTGGCGTGCATTTATATTCAGCCCCCTTTACTCTGATACCCCTAACTTAATTATGGTTCTTTCTAAAAAAGGCAAATATTCTCTATTTACAGATTCCTATACGTCTGTTTCTCTACTTCTTATGGATGCAAAATTGTAACCAAGGTACTTGCAAATAGTCTAAGTAAATTTATTTCTACTATAATTCAATCATATCAAATGAACTTTATGCATAATCTTTTTACCGCCACAAATATAATATGGAAAGTTTTGAATATTATTGTCCTGGTCAATGACCAAACTAACAGAGCGTTGCTGGTCTTAGATGCCATCAAGACTTTTGACAGCATAGATTGGCCCTACTTATGGGTATTCTTGACAAATTTCAACTGGTAACCAACATTTGTAAATGGGTAAAATTGTTTTATGCCACCCTGATACAGTAGCTTCCATCAGGATAAATGGTTTACACTCTTCTCCTTTTCCCCTATTTCCAAGGATGAGATAAAGTTGCCCTGTGTCCTTTATTCTCTTTGGAATTGCCATTGAGTCCCTTGACTGCTTAAACTGTGTAACTCCCTCAATATCTCTGGGTTTGATAGAGGTGCACAAAAAGAGAAAATTGTGCTTTATGTGGACGACATTTGACTGTTCCTTTGCAATACCCAGTTCTCATCACGATTCACAATATTGCACAAAGATGAGTTTGGAAAGTTCTCTGGGCTGTGCAAAAATTGTGAGAAATTGATGTTAATACCCATAGATCCACTCCCTGCTCCATTTCCTGCTCCATTTTCTCACCCTTGCCCACCTGAAAGAGGTTCCCACCCAGAAACATTTAGGTATTACCATAACCAACTCCCCTAAAGATTATATTACAGTTGGCCTCCTTCCCCTACTCTCCAGACTCCATACCCAATGTAAAGTATGGTACAATCTGCCCCTATCTGTTGTTGGACAAATTTACCCGTTAAAAATAGCCTATTTGTTGTTTTCTTTTTTTTTGGATTGCGATTTTCTTTATAGACTGACGTTTTCTTAGCCACCCTGCAAGGCGGGTTGTCTCTTTGTGATTTAAATGGAAAAGAAATCTTTTTAAATAAAATCTGATTTAAAAAATACAAATACAGTCCCTGGCAATGACATGTAAGGCATACTAGTCAGTCCTTGCGCATCCAGTTGTAGAAATACTCCCATTCCCTTTTAGTTAATTTTAAAATATATTGTAATTTTCCTTGGTTGATGGAAGGAATTATTCTACTTGTGATGTAGGATAATGTATGTAGATAATTTTCAATGCAGTAGAAAGTATTAATAAGAATTATGCCACAGTCTTTTTGGTGCTGTGCAATGTTGGTTCCTGTCCTATGAACCAGTGGCGGAATTTTCAGGGTCGCAACAGTCGCAAGTGCAACTGGGCCCTGTAGTTCTCCGCCACTTCAGGGGGCCCAGCGGCCGCCTTCCCGCCCGCCCACCGCGTGAGGGGCCCACCTGACTGTCCGGGGGTGTGTGTCCGTGTTTCATTGTGTCGGGTTCATGCCGTGGGCAGGGGGGCTTTCACACAGTACGCCTGCCCTGAGGGGAGAGAGAAGTGCTGAGCTGAGAGACTATGTGGGCTCCGCCCCCGCCTATCCAGAAAGAGAGACTGTAAGGGAGGCGGGGCAGACACTGAAGCAGTGGGGGGACACAGGTTGCATTGGTGACACCGGCTGCACTGGGGACACCGGCTGCACTGGGGACACCGGCTGCACTGGGGACACTGGCTGCACTGGGGACACTGGCTGCATTGGTGACACCGGATGCACTGGGGACACAGGTTGCATTGGTGACACTGGCTGCACTGGGGACACAGGTTGCATTGGTGACACAGGCTGCATTGGTGACACCGACTGCACTGAGGACACAGGTTGCATTGCTGACACCGACTGCACTGGGGACACAGGTTGCACTGGTGGACACAGGCAGGCTACATTTTTGGGCACGGATAAAGTTGTTGTTAATATTTATTTTCATAACTTAATTCTGCATAAAACATTTAAGTGTAATTTCATGAAATAAGTTATGAGGGCGTGTTTGGGGGTGGAATTAGGGGCGGGGCATGGTAGGGGTTGGGTGGGGCAACAGATGGCAAGTAACCCTGGGGGGGGGCCCTTCATGATTTCTCGCACCCGGGGCCCTGAGGTTTCTAGTTACGCCTCTGCTATGAACTTAGGAATTTGACAATAGTGACAAATGTTCAGTTTTAACAGAAAGTAGGACACCTAATATGTAACTGTGCCCTTACTTAGACAATGGATATAACTGCAAATTAGCTTCTTGGTTCAGGAATATAATTTTGTACCCCATTTACTAGTAACGTTATCAGCCCTCAGGTAATTAAAACTGAGTTCAGCTGTCATTAATAATGGCAAAATAAGCCTCAGCCAATAAGACTTTCACCTAGTTAATATTAAGATGTATTTGCCTGCATGGCTGACTAGTGGAGAGGGATGAGGAAAATTGTGAGCTTTAGGCAAAATTTTGGTGAAATTAAAGCGTTTTTTTTACCCCAAAGCTTCATATTCCTGATATGTGCCTGCTGTACAATGTACTTATATGAGAAAGTATCCTGTTCTCTTTGTATTGCTTCCTTTATGTAAAATCCCCGGTGTTCCTGCTACTCCCCTTGCTTTGATATTAAAAACTGACCACACTAAGCAGGAGAGCAGACTATGGTCAGTTCTCTAGCTACAGTATGCTGGGAACTCAGCCTGCTCTCCTACAATGATCAGACTTGTCCTGACATCCCCCCCCTCCCCTGCACAGGCATTCACTGGGAAACTCTGTGTGTTGCTGCTTCTCCTCCCTCCAACTCCTATGCAGCTGAGAACAGAGGGAATGTGATCACTTATAAAATGAAAAAAGGTATATATAATGTTTCTTTATATCTATGCAAAAATATTTGAATTTCTGTTTTAACCACTTATGGACTGCCCGCCGCCGTTATACGTCGGCTGTTTGAAGAGGAATACCGTTGTTATGGCAGCAGATAGCTGCCATAACCCCAGTATCCTCTTCTTCAGTGGGTGGTCCGCTTTCAGATAAAAGTGGTCTCTGTGGCAGATCCACTGCAAGATCACTTTTATCAGGGCGGGAGATGGCCTCCCGTCGTGCTCCGGTGGTCTCCGCTGCTTACCGAAGCCACTGGTAGCAGCGGAGACAAACGCGTCCTCTCACCTGTTTGGCTGTCTGCCGAGTGAGGGGAAGATGGCCCCCACTCGGCTCCATAGCATTGACTGGCGGAAGCTACGTCAAACGTCACTTCCGCCCAATGCTCTTAAAGGAGACTTTTTATTTCAAATGACATTTTGTAAATTTTTTTTTATTACATTTTAGTGTTAATATGAGATCTGAAGTCTTTTTGACCCCAGAGCTCATATTTAAGAGGTCCTGTCATGCTTTTTTTCTATTACAGGGGATGTTTACATTCCTTGTAATAGGAATAAAAGTGAGCCAATTTTTTTTTTCTAAAAGGACAGTGTCAAAATAAAAAATAAAAAGTAAAATAAATAATAACATTTTTTTTTTAACGCACCCCATCCAGAGGAGCTCGTGCACAGAAGTGAATGCATACATGAGTAGCGCCCACATATGAAAATGGTGTTCAAACCACACGTGAGGTATCGCCGCGATCGTTAGAGCGAGAGCAATAATTCTAGCACTAGACCTCCTCTGTAACTCAAAACTGGTAACCTGTAGACATTATTAAATGTCACCTATGGAGATTTTTAAGGGTAAAAGCTTGCCGCCATTCCACGAGTGGGCACAATTTTGAAGCGTGACATGTTGGATATGAATTTACTTGGCGTAACATTATCTTTCACACTATAAAAAAAATTGGGCTAACTTTACTGTTGTCTTTTTTTTTTTTTTTTATTAAAAAAGTGTATTTTTTCCCAAAAAAGTGCGTTTGTAAGACTGCTGAGCAAATACGGTGTGACAGAAAGTATTGCAACAACCACCATTTTATTCTCTAGGGTGTTAGAAAAAATATATATAATGTTTGGGGGTTCTAAGCAATTTTCTAGCAAAAAAAAAAAATGATTTTAACTTGTAAACACCGAATCTGAAAAATAGGCTGGGTCCGTGGTGAAACTGAATGGGTTGATTTACATGGTGATCGTTTACAATCACTTTAGGGTGGGATACGTTGTTTGGTCCAAGGGCAAATGACTGTAATGACTGCACTTTTGTAGCCCACAAATTTAAACAATTGCCTGTTTGTTACCAAGGTATGGCCAGGTTAGCCTTTTTAGCCAATACATTGTCAGTGCTGTCTAGAGAGCCATAATATTAGTATTTAATTCCCTGAAGGTTTCTGACGGCCTGCCCATAGGGAGCGCAGCCCCCCCCCCCCCCCCCCCCCAAGCTACTCATCATAAAAAAACCCAAAACAAACCAAAAAAAAAAAAATACTGGCCCTTTAAGTGTGTGCGGGATGCCGGACACACAGGTGTATGGGAAGCATGACATGCTGCAATCACTGGAAAAGAAAATAAAAAAATAATGGCCCTTCAAGTGTGTGCAGTGCTCAGGACACACAGCTGCTATGGGAGGCATGATTGCATCATGTGATTGCAAACAAGAAGCTCTATTGGCTTCCTTTAGAAAGTCCTCGAGGCGCTGAGCTCTGTGCCCTAAATACTCCCTCTATTATTGTTCCCTGCTGTGGTGTGTGATTGGCGGGTCCTGTGCTTTCACTTCCAGGTTTCTCTCACTCATTTTGGCCATCCAAAAGTGGATGACAGGCGACTTGTGTAAGAGCTGTGAGTACGTGGGGGGAGAGGGGGGACATCTGATGTAAAGGAGGACTCTGATGGGGACATATAATGTAAAGGAGGGCTCTGATGGGGACATTTAATGTAAAGGAGGGCTCTGATAGGGACATTTGATGTAAAGGAGAACTCTGATGGGGACATCTAATGTAAAGGGGGCTCTGATGGGGGCATATAACGTAAAAGAGGGCTCTGATGGGGACATATAATGTAAAGGAGGGCTCTGATGGGGACATATAATGTAAAGGAGGGCTCTGATGGTGGCATCTAATGTAAAGGAGGACTCTGATGGGGACATCTAATGTTAAAGAGGGCTCTGATGGGGACATTTAATGTAAAGGGGGGCTCTGATGGGAACATTTAATGTAAAGGGGGGCTCTGATGGGAACATTTAATGTAAAGGAGGGCTCTGATGGAGACATTTAATGTAAAGGAGGGCTCTGATGGGGACATCTAATGTGAAGGAGGGCTCTGATGGGGACATTTATTGTAAAGGATGGCTCTGATGGGGGCATCTAATGTAAAGGAGGGCTCTGATGGGGACATTTATTGTAAAGGAGGGCTCTGATGGGGACATCTAATGTAAAGGGGGGCTCTGATGGGGACATCTAATGTAAAGGAGGACTCTGATGGGGACATTTACTGTAAGGGGGGGCTCTGATGGGGCATCTAATGTGAAGGAGGGCTCTGATGGGGACATCTAATGTAAAGAAGGGCTCTGATGGGGACATCTAATGTAAAGGGGGGGGCTCTGATGGTGACATCTAATGTAAAGAAGGACTCTGAGCGGGACATCTAATGTAAAGGAGGACTCTTTGGGGACATCTGATGTAAAGGAGGACTCTAATGGGGACATTCAATGTAAAGGAGGACTCTGATGGTGACATTTATTGTAAAGGGGGACTCTGATGGTGACATCTAATGTAAATGAGGTCTCTGATGGGGACATCTAATGTAAAGGAGGACTCTGATGGTGACATCTAATGTAAAGGGGGGCTCTGATGGTAATATCTAATGTAAAGGAGGACTCTGATGGGGACATCTAATGTAAAGGAGGACTTTGATGGGGACACCTCATGTAAAGGAGGACTCTGATGGGACATCTGATGTAAAGGGGGACTCTGATAGGGACATCTGGTGTAAAGGAGGACATCTGATGTAAAGGAGGACTCTGATGGGGACATCTGATGTAAAGGGGGACTCTGATGGGGACATCTGATGTAAAGGGGGACTCTGATGGGGACATCTGATGTAAAGGAGGACTCTGATGGGGACATCTGATGTAAAGAGGGACTCTGATTAGGACACCTGCTGTAAAGGGGGACTCTGATAGGGACACCTGATGTAAAGGGGGACTCTGATTGGGACGCCTTATGTTAAGTGGTTTTGTTTTCTTTTACTTGAAATGTGGATGTGATTGGCCTAATGTGATGGGCACAGTGAGGCTGCATTTGATGGGCACAGTTTTATCTAGCAGTAATGATACATAATCACCTGATAAATGGCTACTTACAGTCCTGCATTACTAAGGCCTCTTGCACACGATACTCGTGTTTGAGCGTGCATAGGCACATTACAATTAATGGGCTGTATTTTAGCTCAGTAAAAATATAAGCCGTACTGAGCATTTTCAAGCTGCAGTGTGCTTACAGTTTAATTTTTCAATTTGTTTGCACCCCAAAAATTTTGAGCACCAGCCGCCACTGATCAAAGTACAAGGCCATTATTCCCTTGGCTTTTCACAGAGTTCACACATGCACTCACTCAAATCCTGCTGCAATGCTCATAGTGTGCAACTTTTGGCTCTGTCCCCTTTAGCCATCCCCCATTCTCAGGTTTACAAATTTCTATAAGTGGCTTGAGGAACATTACATGGCTTGCAATGCAACACAGGAAGGCGTTTTAACAGTAGTTTTTTTTTTTTTAAAGCAAATTCCACATGAAGAAATTAGAGACCAATTTTGACTAAATAACTCAATTCATCCCTATCACTGCAGAACATAAAAAATATTATTACAAATGACAGATTGTTCAGTAGGAAAACAATGGGGATAAATTACTGGACCCCACATAACCTTAGAAATGTTGTCCTATATCCGTTAGTATAAATTATTTCATAGCTAGTTTTAATCAAAGGTGCTTATTGCAAAAAGAGCTTTGCTGATTACCAAAAACTATGTATTTTTCCTAAACCTGTTTTACAATGGGAAATTTTGATTAAACACAACCAGCAAATGTGTGCACTGTAATAATTAACATATGTAATACATTAATAACTCTCAACCAGGCAATGCATTCTAAATTCTTAGCTCTGTCTTTGGGCTGTCTGAATATCAGAATAAATTAAATTAAATATATTTTGCCCCAAGTAAAATGAAATGACAGCCAGTTATCCAACTACACACCACTGTCGTAAAATAATTCTCAGTAGAATGGGGTTTGCTTTTTATGGTTTTTAAAAATTATATACGCTACTGGGTAGAACAGTTTATGGAAAATACTCAGGTATAAAAAATTGAAATATTTTTCTGTAAATGATGCATTTGAGTTTTATAAATGCTTGATGCAAAGACATTTATAATAAAGATTACTAAACTCTGCACCCCTGGATATTAACCTCAATCTATATGGTACAGAAAGCACCCCCTATTGTCCTTTTGGACAGTGGTATGCAATAAAGTATTAGCAAAACCTGGTGCTGCATTGTAAAGTGCAAACAATATAAAAAATATCAAAATAGACACGGTCGGACTTTCTGACGGACAATGTGCGATTGGAGCATGTTGTCGGAAATTCCGACCGTGTGTGGGCTCCATCGGACATTTTCCATCGGATTTTCCAACACACAAAGTTTGAGGAAAGAGAAAAATATCCCGGACGGCCGCACACCATAGAAGACATCTTTATTGATATGAAGAAATAAAATCCAAATGCAGTCACCTCATGTACAGGGAGGAACAGGAAAGATAGCTAACATGTTTCACGCCCCATCATGGCGCTTATTCATAGCTGGAAGACATCTTTATTGATATGAAGAAATAAAATCCAAATGCAGTCACCTCATGTACAGGGAGGAACAGGAAAGATAGCTAACATGTTTCATGCCCCATCATGGCGCTTATTCATAGCTGGCGCTTATTCAAAGTTTGAGAGCAGGCTATAAAATTTTCCGACAACAAAATCCGATCGCGTCAATTCCGACCGTGTGTGGCCAATTCCAACGCACAAAGTGCCACGCGTGCTCAGAATAAATTCTGAGACGGAACAGCTCGGTCTGGTAAAATTAGCGTTCAGAATTGATATAGCACTTTCGTCAGGCTGCAATGTTTAAAATTGTTTAATGCAGCGCATTCTGTTCTTCTTCATAATGCTAGAAGAATTAAGTAGTTTTGCTGCTCATATTCACACAGACTTCTCACAAACTTCTTTCTTGATTATTTATCGTGATTTCATCAATATATTTTGATTTGTCACATCTGGCAAAAAAGATATATGTTTTTTTTTTTTGGTTTGTATTTTTTTCAAGCCTGATCTTGTTTTTATTTTTTTTTTATTTTTATTTTACTCCAGAATATTTTTGGGTGTGTTTTGTGTGTCAAGTTACCACAACACCATTATTATCTTGTATTATTTAATCTCAAGGAGGTTGGTTGGTGTTGGTGTCCCTGTTAATTTCACATTGTATTTTTGAAATTTACCTGCCTCTTCACAAACAAACTGTCCTTTTTGAAGGAAAACACACATAGGCGAGTATAATTGAAACAAAAAATCCTTTATTAAGGGCTCAGAACCAAACAAAGAGGGAGGCAACGCTGGATCAACATCATAAATTGGCGAAGCCTTTGGCCCCCAGGGCAGATATCAATTATTTTACAGCAAAATTAGTGGCCTGAGGAGTCCATATATAAGGGGGTGCAGTCTGGTCCAGAAGTCCAAGAGATCATGAACAGCTGCAGATGACATGTATGTTCCCAGGCTGTGGTCATACAAGAGGCTGCATCTTTTGCCAGACCAGACTGAACCCAGGCCATCACTCTCTGGTCTTCCTTAGACGCTTCCTTCCACGCTGTGGCTCTGGTGTTGGAGGTGTGGCAGGAGGAGGAGTAGGACCTGGAAGAGGAGGAGGAGGAGGAGGACAAGGAGGAGGAAGAGGAGGTCCTGGAGGAGGAGGACCATGGGTGAGCTCACAAATGTGGGTTTCACATGTGAGTTGGCTCCTCAACCCCTTATTTAGAGCTTCTAAAATTAAAAACTCGCATAACAGGCATTGGCCCTCCTCCATCTGCATCATTTTGCAGGCAGTTAGTTCAGCAAAATAATCTTCCACAGTGTGGGGTGTTCTGAGGGCCTCAGTAGCCTTCCAAAATAGGCCTATTGCAGCCTCCTCCAGGTTACTCCTCTTCCTGCCACTTTGTCTTTGAAGGCGGAGAGGAGGAACCTGTGTACTGGGCAGCCTGCTTGGCCTGGCCACCTCCTGGCTGAGACTTACCTGTGTATGAAAAAGGGACATGGTTTTAGTTTTTGCTTCATCAATCACAATCATAAATTAGTACTCCAAACTAACATCTATTTAACATCATTGATTGGACAACCAGAAATATTTAGAAGAATGCTATACCTGACTCAAGCTGGGCTCCTCCACATGTTGCTGCCTGGAAGGCCCAGGTTGGGTGTCAGAAGCCTCAGCTGGGGGGGAAGGAAGTGTGGAAGGAAGAGTGGAGAGTGCTGGCCTGGGTTCAGTCTAACCTGCCAGAAAATGCAGCCAGTCATAGTACCACAGCCTGGGGACATAAATGTCATCTGCATCTCCTGATCTCTGGGAATCCTGGACCTTCTTGTGCTCCCTTAGATAAGTGCTCATCATGCCACCAATTAGGATCTTCAAATAGGTGATGTCTGCCGTAGGAATCACTGGCTTCACAAATTGCAGCAAATTATCCAGCGCTGCCTTCCTCTTTGGTTGGTTCTTATAATGGTGGTTTACCTGCCACAGACATGGCAGCTCCCTGAACATATCTATGAAGATTGGCATAAAGTCCTGATCATTGACTAGATCCATTTTCACTGCAAGACACAACACCAGACAAACCCTAATGTCAGCCTAAAGTCTTCTAAACTTGTCTAAATACAGGCCTCAATCTAGAAGCAGTATAGGCCCAAACTGAAATCTTACCTTTGTTATCACGATCAGCGCCTCCGATACTCCTTCTTCCGCTCACAGATCGTACGTACTACGCACGCGTGTTACGCTTTATATACACTGTGCATGCGTGAAACTCCGCCCCCTCCTGACTTTCTTTCTAGTCCATTCCCCGCCCCTTCTCGTTCAGCGCAGTGGAGGAAGAGCACATGGCGGAGACACAGCAGGTGCGTGCTAATTACAGTAACGAGGAGGAGGAGGAAAGGCCGGAGCCAGAAACGTCCTGATCCTGGAAGAGATGATTTAAGGCCTCAAATATGTCCTTTGGGGAGATGTTGGAGATGGTCGACATAATGAAGAGGGCCGACTATGACGGGAAGTATGGACCTTACCCCAATGTCAGAAAGGCCAAGATCATGGCGAAAGTGGTCAAAAGTCTGCAGAAGAATTTTGGGGTACAACGATCCAAGGATCAGCTCAGGAAGCGAGGTCGGACCAAAAAATTAAGGGAGCACGATCAGTACAGAAGGATCAGGAGAGTGCTGCAAAAAAGTAAGTAGTTGTCCTGTGTTCCTATTCTTTATTTCTCTTACGTCTGTGCTGCTCCATGTGCTTTTCTTTACTGTTGTACAGTTTAAAATGGCAACTTTCATGTTCATGGGCACATTGTTCGTTCGTATGAAACATTGTTCGTTCGGCATAGAAAACACCATTGTTTTGGCCATGTGCATTTGAATACATTTTTGCTAGCCTACTTCTCTTAAAATAATTTTGGAGTCTAGATGGGTTTGTAACTAGAATATAATGCAAACTAGATTCTGTGTAAGGAGAGGACACTCAGCAGCTGTTTACACATCTGGACGCTGGAGCACTAGTGTGGGAAACAAGAACACCCTTTTTATTAGAGGGTCCCACACAGGTGCTCCAGTGTATACTATGGGGGTGTATCCATCTGTGAAGCTTGTACAAAACAGGTAAGTATTCAAGCTTGACAAAGGCAAAACATATTTATTCATCTTGGAACTCTGCCAAAACAGACAATTATACCCCACTTCCAAGCAATGTTTCATATTCCTATTTCTGTCATAAAATATCTGTGTGCTAAATATACCTATTTTTTTTTTACATAGAGGAGAAAAGACTCGGAGGACACCACTCAACAGAGGAGACAACAGACCCCCCACCTCATGAAGAAGGGGAAATGCCACAAAGCCAACAGGAGGAGGACGTGGGAGACATGGTGGAAATAGTCACCACAACAGCCTCAGGTAAGAGATGGATGCCGGCATATTTATAATACATGGTATGTTTTTGTTTCTATATTTTAAGGTGATCGTGATGTTGTGGATGCAGGTCATTTCACCAGTGAAAGTGCACAGATTCTGATCGGGGAGATCATGGGGTGTAATAGGGACTAGGAAAACATCCAGAAAAGCATCAATGATGTTAAAAACAAAATGAAGAACATCATTGATGTTTTAGGGAGAGTTTAAAACACCTCCAAATCCCTTCCTTTTTTGGGGTATTTTGAATTTAAAAAATTTTAACATTTTTTGAAATTTTATAGAAAAGCCAAATTTTGAAGATGCACACAGTGTGTCAACATGTGCTATCTGCCATCACGGGAGATCAATGTAGACATTTTGGGGGTGCAACCCCTTCCTCAATAATAAAGTAGCTGAGGGGAAGGGGTTGCACCCCCAAAACACGTCCCTTGATCCCCCGTGATGGCAGCTAGCATATGTTGACATTCGGCAATTTGTGTGCATCTTCAAAATTTGGCTTTTCCAGGGGTGACTTCACCCCATCTGAACGCAATATCAAACACAGTTTATAAATACTCATGTCTGATATTGCCTTCAATTTCTACAAAAGTTGAACTTTGTAAGTTCCAGATTTGTGTATTTCTTGTTTGTTTGAAACATGCCTGTTTTACCTTAAATGGACATTTCAATTTTTATTAATGTCACCCAAAAAATTGTTATACAACAAACACGTTGGTTTGCTTTAAAAACCTTTTAGAAATGCACATGTGATTGTGCTGGTATTAAAAAGATTGATACTCAAGAATGTGTGGATTATTGTTTCAATGCTCCAAAAATTTTGTTGTGTTAAAATTGGTGTTTTCAGTGACAATGGGGGTTATTTCCTAAGGGCAAATCCACTTTGCACTACAAGTTCAGTTTCAGTGCAGGCTCAAGTGCACTTGTAGTGCAAAGTGTCTTTCCCTTTAGTAAATAACACCCAACAGTGCTTTATAATGTTACACAATCACGCCATTTTAAGGACGAACCACATTTCTGTCAGGGTAAGCTAAAAGAAACACAAGCAGTAAATGTCACCAAAGATTTTAGTAGTTAAAATTATTTTTTTATTTTAAAAATGTATCAGACATTGTCTAGTATAATGATGTCTCCCCTACCCGCAAAGTAATCTAAGACGGACCTCGCGGGCACTCAGGGGGGGGCAAGCCAGGATGGCCACTTTCAAGCGCTGTCAGGGTTGGTTCATTTACATGAATTCCGGATTCAGGCCCAACTGAGGCAGAATTGTTGGCAGAATTTCTCCTTAAAAAGTTGTGGAGAACACAGCATGCCAGGATGATATGATTCAGTTTATACTCCGCCATGTGTATGGGTGTAAGAAATAGGCGGAACCGGCTGGCCATTATTCCAAACGTGTTCTCCGCCACTCTTCTGGCTCTGGCCAGCTGGTAATTAAAAACCCTCTGGTCCAGGGTGAGGGTCCTCATAGGGAATGGCCGCATAAGATGATCCCCCAGCGCAAACGCTTCATCTGCAACGAAGACGAATGGGAGTCCTTCCACATTGTCTTCTGGAGGTGGCAAGTCCAAGCTGCCATTCTGGAGATGCCTGTAGAACTCGGTCTGGGCGATGACTCCACCATCCGACATCTGGCCATTCTTCCCCACGTCCACATACAGGAACTCTTATGTAGCTGACACCACCGCCAACATCACAATACTATTGAACCCCTTATAGTTGTAATAGTATGACCCCGAGTTGGGTGGTGGGACGATGTGGATGTGTTTCCCATCAATTTCCCCTCCGCAGTTAGGAAAGTCCCACCGCTGGGCAAATTGGGAGGCCACAGTCAGCCATTCCTGTGGGTTGGAAGGAAACTGTGGAGTCAAACAAGAAAAAGAAATTAATCATTTTGCACATAAACATGGAAAGCAGATTAGACACAAACATTCTTGGCCAACATCAGTATAACATTTATTTTAGGGAGTATTTAAAGACCAAGGTATACGGTCCACCTATCAGATTCCCCCCCCCCTTCTCATGGGCCATTTGTAAAATTTTATGGGGGGGTAGATGTTTTGGACAGGTAACCCTCTCCACTTCATTGAGAGATGAATGCCTAAATAATGTGTCTTACTTTGGCCAGCCCCTCCTTACTTTACACTATTGGCAGCCCACTGGAGAAGTAAGAAGTGTCATAATACAAAGATATAAATACACACTGTACGCATTTTAGCACATTTTTACATTCTGCTATTACCTATCAAGATAATAATAGGATACAAAAACTTTAAACAGTACCATTTGAAAGTATTCAGGCAGGTCCTTGCACTACTTGCTTTGGGGAATTCATCCATAAATATGACCACAAAAGAGGTAGGTATAGTGTGTATGGGTTTGGCAAAGTCATCAGATAGAGGATTGGTATAAGCTGAGTTAGCAGTTGGGGGGAGGGAGGGTTCCAAATGATTTTGGGACACCAAAAAAAGCCTCTGGCACTCTGCCTGAATTTAAAGCACAAATCACATTTTTACACATTTTAGGGGGTATTTAGGGTAAAGTACTACTATGGAGCTGACAAAATACATTGTTAAGTGACTACATGAGGTGAATATAGGGCCAGGAGAGCATGCTGGGGAGGTAAGTGAAGGCAAATATGCATGAAGGACACAAAATAATTACCCAAAAATCCAGCATGCATGAGAATAAAGGGGACATTCACAGCATATTGCAATCATGGTAATTAGGGAATGAGGAAAGAAATACAATACATTATCAAACATTAAATACAGTAAAATGTGATGTTAAAGTATAAAAATCTTACCTTCGTATACTCCTTCTGCAGGACCTGGATGATGGCAGAACAGGTCTCTGGGATAATGATCCCCAGAGCCTGGGGGGAGATGCCTGTCGAGAACTTGAGGTCCTGCAGGCTTCTCCCCGTCGCCAAGTACCGCAGGGTGGCGACTAGCCTCTGCAGCGGAGTGATGGCTTGCCGCATGCAGGTATCCTGCCTGCTGATATAAGGGGTCAGCAAAGCCAACAAACGGTGAAATACGGGGTCTGCCATCCGGAGAAAGCTCCTGAAATCATCATGATTATTCTCACGGAGCAAAGGCATATGACAGAACTGGTCACGCTGGAGCAACCAATTCTTGGTCCATGAACTCCTCCCCACCCTGTTCATGGACTGGACTTGTGTCAAGGTAAGGACCCCAACACTAAGCCCCCGCACAGCACGAACTCTACGAGGAGTATGTATACGCAACATGGCTAGAAAAAGGTCGGCTGCTCAGAACGAAATAACAGAACGCACTGAAGAACAGCAAGGCCTGTGAAGAGCGACCTGAAAATCAGTAACGAACGAACACGAACACAACGACAAGTCAATTGTATTCGCTGCACGCACTGAAGACCAGATACAAACCCACAAGCACAAACTGAACAGCAGAAAACGATCTGAAAACCACGAGTCTGAAAAAGCGCGAATCGTCTCTCACCAAACTTTTACTAACACAAGATTAGCAAAAGGAGCCCAAAGGGTGCCATGCTTGGTTCTGAACTGTCTTTTTATAGTCTCGTCGTACGTGGTGTACGTGACCGCGTTCTTGGCGATCGGAAATTCCGACAACTTTGTGCGACCGTGTGTATGCAAAACAAGTTTGAGCCAACATCCGTCGGAAAAAATCCATGGATTTTGTTGTCGGAATGTCTGACCGTGTGTACAGGGCATAAGGTAGAGGTGGTCACAAACAGTGGTGTGTTTGAAAGAGTGGAAGAGCATGTTGAGTAACCACTGCAAACCCTTTATTTTCAGTGGATGCACCTGTAATAAACCGTGAAAGCACTTTAGAGGACTGTGATGGCAATGGACAATATTGAACTGAATTATTGCAATTTGATATACATGCATTGATTCACAATGTAGTTGAATACATATGCACTTTAATTAGTTATTTATTTTGGATATTGCACAAGCATTTCAGCACATTATTGCATGGTGTTGTGTGGTAAATTTTGTATCACAACATTGCAAAAGATTGATTTATTGCAGAATTTTTTATTATTTTTATATTGTTTGCACAGTGCAGCACCAGGTTTTACCAATAATTTAAAGATATTTTTATTAAGAGAGCTTCTAAAAGGGTTGTCTCAAGACCAGATATTTAATTCAGAGATAAGTCCATTCTGATTTAGTTGGAATTAGATGAAGGTATTAGCCCAATATATTAGTGGCATGACTCTGTCTTTACATTATACATGCAAGTTCAAGCTTATCTTTTGTTATATTTTATATACTGTAATCCATGAAAAATAATAAATGCAGAATAAAGCTGATGCCTTATATTCTATATGTGATACGATTTTGGGCAGAACCCCACACAGCCGTGCAAGTTTGAAAACTTACAGTTGCTGTGGGGGAAAAGAGCTGTTCTGATGTGGCGGGATGCTTATCAATGTTTTACAGTACATATTACACCCTAAATACAGGTGTAACATGTTGCTAAAGCGGGGGTTAGCCATTAAGACAGCCCATGAATGCAACAACAGATAAAAAAACTCACATGATCCTTGGTACATGCATTGTGGTGCGCTTTGATGCCTCTTGCATTACTCTCTTTCTGTGCCGTAAATTGGGGTGCCATTCACAATGAATGGTATGGTAACACACTGTGTTAGCTCATGTCTTCACAACACACAAATGGTAATGGGCCCAGATACAGGGCTCATTATTCTACCCTGTTTTTGTTTTTTCTCAAGCAGTGGGCAGATCTTTAAAGCGAAGTTTCAGTCATCTGTTTGTTTATTAAAAGTCATCAGCTACAAAAAGTGTAGCTGCTGATTTTGAATAAACAGCCACTCACCCGTCCCATTGTACAGCGATGTACTCACCCCAGCCACATTCTCCCCGTGCCCTCCCTCGATGGCACCGGCATAGTTACTATGGGCACCTGGCTGTGACAGCTTGTGGCTTCACAGCTGGGTACCCACTGTGCATGCGCAAGCAGTCCTGCACTCTGTGACTTGCCCCAAAGTCTTCTAGGACCTGTCATATGTTCCAGAAGACTTTGGGAGGGGATGGGAGCAGATACCTGTCAAATTCGGGTACCTGTTCCCCCCTTCCTCCCCAAAAGCTCAGTTAAGGAGGCCTTAAAGCGGAAGTTCCACTTTTGGGTGGAACTCTGCTTTAATGTTGAAAAGAGCAGTGATAGCTTTGTAAAGCATCCCTGGATGTTCTGGGATGTTCTAGGCTTACAGGAACTGGGTTAAATGACACTAGGCATCATTCAACTTGGGGATCAACATTAGATTGTTGAGCAGGTGAGTCTGTGGAAGACAACATTAGAGAGGAAGTGAGCATTGCAGCTCGATTTTTTGCGTTAAAGTGATTGTAAAGTCTTGTTTTTTTCCCATAAAAATAACAAACATGTCATACTTATCTGCTCTGTTGCAGTGGATTTGGACAGAGAAGCCCAGATCCTCCTCTTCTCGGGTCCCTCTGCTGTGCTCCTGGCCCCTCCTTCCCGTTGAGTGCCCCTGCAGCTTGCTATGGTGGCACCCAAGCCGAGCTGCAGCTCTGTGTGTCCATTCAGACATGGAGCTGTGGTTAGGCCCCACCCCCTCTCTCCTGATTGGTCAATTGACTTTGGTTGACAGCAGCGGGAGCCAATGGCACCACTGCTATGTTTCAGCCAGGAGGGAGACACTGGACGGCCGAGACACTCGTGGACATCACTGGACAGAGATGGGGTTTAGGTAAGTAAGTAAGTAAGTAAGGGAGCTGAGGGGGGAGCTACACACAGAAGGCTGTTTATTTTAATGCATAGAATGCATTAAGATTCAAAACCTTCTGACTTTACAACCCCTTTAAACTAAAGTGGCAACTGCAGTGATACCATTTTGTTAACTTTTGTCTATGATAGCAACCCTATATTACATTTGTAGCCCATACCTAGACCAAGATTTTCCAGGAAATAAAAGAAGAAGCAATGGTGATGGATCAAGTGTATTATCATGCAGTTCACGTGCAGTGTACATGATGTTGTTGTGTCTGATGGGTTGATTTAATAAATAAGCCATTTGCTTTGCCAAGGGAAGTTGCACTTTGCAAGGGAGTTATCACCAGGCTTTAGTGAATATGATGAAATTTCATTTGCAAACAGTACCCAATCATGCCCAAGGAAAATTTTAAAAAAAAGTTTTTGCTTGTACATACTTTTATGATGGAAATCAGCAGATTGTCTCCTCATTCTCTAAGCTCTGGAGAAAATTTTCTCATGAAGTGCAACTTTCATTTAATAAATCAGCCCCACTGTCTCAGCTATAGTAGCTATCTCCCATTTTGAAGTAGTGATTTCTGCATACAAGCTTTACTATAGATCAACTTTTTTTTTACTTTTCTTTTTAGAAATAAAAGTGTATGAGACATAAAAAATACAGAAATTGTTTAGCCAACTACCTAATCATTCAGTATAGGAAAAAAATATGACTCGCAGGACCCAGAAATAAACTGCTAATGAGATGGTTTCTTTATATCGTCATAAGGAAATAAATTGTATCAGAATGTCTAAATGTAAAAACACTAGGTTACAGAAGTGAGAATAGCTTTTTTCCTTCTACATTGACAAAAACATTATGTTAATGAGGAAAGTGATTAATCTACTTACACAATCTATGAACATCACTCCACACCCACAGCATCTTACACTCACTCCAAGGTTTACCAGTGCACAACCAAACATATTTTTTAAATATCAATTAGTCAGCATGCAGTTCACACATTCAAAACACTTGAAAAAACAAGCTTTTTCTCTCACACCACCTCCATTCTCATAGCTTCTGGTGAAATTACTTACACATAGGAAATGCAAAATAGTCATTGTGAGTTAAAAACTGATGTTTCAGAAAGTCTGGATACAGCTTTTCAGTCTTTATTTTCTCTCACACCAATCGTATCCAGGGCCGTCTTATTGAACGGGCAACCCTGGGCACCAGGGCCGTCTTACTAAGCGGGCACCCCCTGGGCACTGCCAAGGGGCCCCAGGTTCACATGGGGCCCCATCAGAGCCAGACAAATAGAAGTAGCAGTGGGGCAAGGGAGTTGGGCTTAGTGGGCACAGGCAGTCCAGCGGGCAGGGCCGCCATCAGGGGGGACAGCCCATACAATAGTAGGGTCCCGAGCATCTAGAAGAGCCTGGCTGTCTGGCGGGGATGGGAGAAGGCAGGGGCAGGTGCAGAAGAGCTCTGTGGCTGCGCTGGCTTTCGGAATGTGTGTGAGTGTCATTGAGCTCTCACATCGGGCTCTTTGCTGCCACCACTGGTAAATTCCTGCATGTGTACCCCTCGTGTGTGCCGCATAAGAGCTGGGACAAGGAACACCCCCTAACAAGTAAGGGCTGTTCTACAAGTGAGGGGGTGTATGTGCCTGTGTACATGTGTGTGTCTGTGTACATGTGTGTATGTGTGTGTGTGTCTGTGTACATGTGTATGTGTGTGTGTCTGTGTGTGCCTGTGTACGTGTGTGTGTGTGCCTGTGTGTGTGTCTCTGTACATGTGTGTGTCTGTGTGTCTGTTTACATGTGTGTGTCTGTGTGCATATGTGTGTGTGTGCCTGTGTACATTAGTGTGTCTGTGTACATGTGGGTGCCTGTGTACATGTGTGTGTGTCTGTGTACATGTGTGTGTGTGCCTATGTACATGTGTGTGTCTGTTTACGTGTGTGTGTGTCTGTGTACATGTGTATGCCTGTGTACATGTGTGTGTGTGTCTGTGTACATGTGTATGTGTGTCTGTGTATGTGTGTGTGTGTGTGTCATATATACACACAAATGAGGGGGGATGAGACCATACAGGCGTTGAGGGGGCTGAGAGTGTACAGGTGTGATGGGGCTTAGAGTGTACAGGTGTGAGGGGGGCTGAGAGAGTACAGGTGTGAGGGGGGGCTGAGAGCATACAGGTGTGAGGGGGCTACAAGCATACAGGTGTGAGGGGGGCTGCGAAAATACAAGTGTGAGGGGGCTGAGAGTGTACAGGTGTGTAGGGGGGCTGCGAACATACAAGTGTGAAGGGGGGCTGTGAGCATATAGGTGTGGGGGGGCTGAGAGAGTACAGCTCTCTCAGGGATTTTTTATACCAAAGACATGTAGCAGAATACATTTTGGCCTACGTTTATGAAGACCTGTTTTACATTTTTCTAATTTGATATGTTTCATAGCAGAAAGTAGAAAATATTGTACTTTCATTCTTAGGAGTAGGTGCGTAAATTGGGCAGGCTTGTAGGGGTCCCGAGGCATTACTTTGCCCCAGGTTCACCGTTCACATGGGGACCCATCAGAGCCAGACAAATAGAAGTAGCAGTGGGGCAAGGGAGTCAGGCTTAGCGGGCACAGGCAGTCCGTGTGTGTGTGTGCCTGTGTGTGTCTGTGTACATGTGTGTGTTTGTGTACATGTGTGTGCGTGTCTGTGTACATGTGTGTGCCTGTGTACATGTGTGTGTGTGTGTCTGTGTACATATGTGTGTTCCTGTGTATGTGTGTGCCTGTGTACGTGTGTGTGTCTCTGTGTACGTGTGTGTGTCTGTGTACAGGTGTGTGTGTGTGTCTGTGTACATGTGTGTGTCTGTGTACATGTGTGTGTTTGTGTACATGTGTGTGCGTGTCTGTGTACATGTGTGTGCCTGTGTACATGTGTGTGTGTGTGTCTGTGTACATATGTGTGTGCCTGTGTATGTGTGTGCCTGTGTACGTGTGTGTGTCTCTGTGTACGTGTGTGTGTCTGTGTACAGGTGTGTGTGTGTCTGTGTACATGTGTGTGCCTGTGTACATGTGTGTGTGTGCCTGTGTACGTGTGTGCGTGCCTGTGTACATGTGTGTGTGTGCCTGTGTACATGTGTGTGTGTGTGTCTGTGTACATGTGTATGTGTGTACAGCCGTACACCGTACAGGCGTTAGAGGAGCTAAGAGCATACACGTGAGAGGGGGCTGCGATTGTACAAGTGTGAAGGGGGTTGATGATGAGACCATACAGGCGTTAGGGGGGGGCTGAGAACATATAGGTGTGTGGGGGGCTGTTACCGTACAGGTGTGAGGAGGGGGCTAAAAGCATACAAGTGTGAGGGGGGGCTGCGAGTGTACAGGTGTGAGGATGTGAGGAGGGGGGCTGAGAGCGTACAGGTGTGAAGGGGGCTGCGAGTGTACAGGTCTGAGGGGGCTGAGAGCGTATAGGTGTGAGTGAGGCTGAGACAGTACAGCTCTCTCAGGGATTTTTTATACCAAAGACATGTAGCAGAATACATTTTGGCCTACATTTATGAAGACATCTTTTAGAGGAGCTAAGAGCATACACATGTGAGGGGGTTGCGATTGTACAAGTGTGAAGGGGGTTGATGATGAGACCATACCGGTGTTAGGGGGGGCTGAGAGGATACAGGTGTGTGGGGGGCTGTGAGCGTACAGGTGTGAGGAGGGGGCTGAAAGCATACAAGTGTGAGGGGGGCTGCGAGTGTACAGGTGTGAGGAGGGGGGCTGAGAGCGTACAGGTGTGAGGGGGACTGCGAGTGTACAGGTCTGAGGGGGCTGAGAGCGTATAGATGTGAGTGAGGCTGAGACAGTACAGCTCTCTCAGGGATTTTTTATACCAAAGATATGTAGCAGAATACATTTTGGCCTACATTTATGAAGACATGTTTTAAATGTTTTTAATTTGATATGTTTCATAGCAGAAAGTAGAAAATATTGTTCTTTAATTCTTAGGAGTAGGTGCGTAAATTGGGCAGGCTTGTAGGGGCCCCACAGCATTACTTTGCCCAGGGGCTCATGATGCTATTAAGATGGCCCTGATTGTATCACATATTTTATGTACTGAGGGCTGCTATAAAACTTGCTATAAAACATCTTGCAATTTCATTAAATGAGTGCCAGTTAACCTTTTGTGGGTAGTGCTAGATATTACATACTTTGTAGGGAAGTAGTGGGATGTTTACCTTTAATTTAACTAATGCGAGCAAGTGCACCTGATGGGGGTGTGAGGTATGAGGTATGCTTTTAACTAGAACATTTAGCAGTTAACGCCTCCTCAATGCTCAGTCTGAATCCTAACGCCTACCCTAGCCCCTAATGCCTAAAAGCAAGAAAAAAAAACTTATTGCAAAAGAAACTGCTTAAAATGTTACTAAACCCACAACAGTAAAATCAGTCTGTATATGCAGTAAAGCATGCTTGTTATACTCACTGTGGAACCTAAGGGGTTAATCCTCTGCATTGTGTAAAAAGGCTGTTTGATCCTGTATGCATAGAGTCTTCCCTTCCTGCATTGCGCCCAAAACAACTCCGAATAAGACAGAGTTAGTGGAGTCAGTCTGCACATGCTCAGTTTGTTCTGTATTGCTAGAGAGATTTTCTTTCTTGGGAGGATGCATGTGATCAGCACAGGGCCAATCAGCACTGTCCAGACAGAGGGTCAGGGGTCCTGCAGCCTCATAGGATAGCCAGTGCAGTATGAAATCTCCTCCTACAAGCTTTAACCAAACAGTGATAGAAGTCACAAGACTGCTATATACTGCTGATGAGAAAAGGTATTTAGCAGTTTATATTTACTCAAATTATAGCATTTCCATGTTCTGTGTACTGTGGGAGACCAGATATAATGAATGCAGCGTCCTGGGTTTAGTAACACTTTAACCGCTTGCCGGCCGTCATATGACGGCCAGGCGGCACGGCTCTCGTTCTGGGAGAGCGTCATATGACATCCCTCCATTTAAACAGGGAATGCGCGCATCCCTGTTCCTTCGGGGGCGGCGTGTCACAGAGACACCGCTCACCACTGAGGGGGGTAAACAGCCATTGGGTATGGCTGTTTACCACGTGATCGGCCGTGATGAAGTCACAGCTGATCACAGGTGGTACCACCCCACTTTGCACGGCACATGCGCGCAATCTCGAGTGGCTTCCCAGGAACACTGCTCGTCACCGACGCTGGTAGACAGCCATTGGCCAGCGGCTGTTTACCACGTGATCAGCTGTGATCCTTTCACAGCCAGTCACTAAATGTCAACAAACCGCGGTAACGAGATGTTAACGGGTTCTCCTCCTCACACACTGATCGTGTGTGAGAAGGAGATTGCGGTAACATCTCGTTACTGCTTACAGTGTACACCAATCACACTGATTGCCCCCACCACCACCCATCAAAGTACCTGTCACAGTTCATCTGAGTACCTGTGAGTCCATGTGAGTACCTGTCACAGTCCATCTGAGAATCTGTCACAGTCCATCAGAGTACCCGAGTACCTGTCACAGTCCATCAGAGTACCCGAGTACCTGTCACAGTCCATCAGAGTACCTGTCACCTGGTGCTCAAGGACCTACAAAAGTGTGATAGGTAGGAATTAAATGAGATGTGTAATTTATGCTCCTAGAACGCTTGAAGGTACTACTTCAATGTTAGGCCTCTGTATGTGGCTAGGCTGTGTAAAAGTCTCACACATGTGGTATCGCCATACTCGGGAAGAATAGCAGAATGTATTTTGGGGTGTAATTTTTGCTATATACATGCTATGTGTTAGAAATATCTTATAAATTGACAACTTTGTGTAAATAAAATGCATTTTCATTTTTTTCCACATTTTCCAAAAACTTCTCGAAAAAAATGAACCGTTCAAAGGACTCATCATGCCTCATAGATTATATGTTGGGGTGTTTGCTTTCCAAAATGGGGTCATTTTGTGGGCAATTTCATTGTCCTGGTGCTCTAGGGCCTTCAAAATGTAATTGGTGGTTGAGAAATGAGATGTGTCATTTATGTACTGATGTACTGAAGGCCTGATCAGATGTGATCAATTTTCAGTGTTTGGCACTATAGTTTGTAAACTCTATAACTTTCACAAGAACCAAATAATATACACTAATTGGGGTTATTTTTACCAAAGATATGTAGCAGTATAAATTTAGGCCAAAATTTATGAAGAAAAATTACTAATTAGCAAAATTTTATGACAGAAACAAAGAAAAAGGCATTTTTTTCACAAAATTGACGGTCTTTTTTTATTTATAGCACAAAAAATTAAAAACCCACTAGTGATTAAATACCACCAAAAGAAAGCTAATTGTCATTCAAACTGTGAGAGTGCTGAAAGCTGAAAATTGGTCTGGGCAAGAAGGGGGTGTAAGTGCACTGTATTGAGGTGGTTAAAGCAGACCTTGCACCTAATTCTATTACCTTTGGTATGAGCCCAGCTGTCTCTTCCTGATTCTTGGGATCTTGCGCATACAGTACATTGCTATGTCAAAAACTGGCTCCTGGGACATGTGATGTAGGTATCTTAGGCAACAATGGGAAGACAATGCACCCATCACCTTCACATAAGCAAGGATTTAGAAAGTAGGATGGTGGAAAGAACATATTGGTCATTTATAAACAAATTGGCTTTTTAGTAATGGGGAAGGGCTGAAGAAGCATATGAGGCAAACTCTTTTTTCCAAGTCACCAAAATCTCCAACCACGTCACTTCCGGTGACTGTGCAGCACCAATAATTGCAGATTTGGACGAGTTGCCTGTTTTGACAGAACAGTGGCAGCGTATACACAGAAGTCCGGACCTCCGCTGGCAAAAGAGCGGCATGAAGACAGCGGAGGAGCCGGCAGAAGAACTGGAACACCGGGAGAAGAGGCCAGAGAGAGCGGAGAAGAACCAATTGGACGCCGGGAGAAGAGGAACCGGAGGGACCCCCGAAGCCGGAAGAAGACCCCCGAAGCCGGAGGAAGACCCCCCCGGAGCTGTTTAATAAATTTTTTAAAAAACCTGTGTAGTGTGTTTTATTATTGACACTTTTTCCCTAGGTAAATGGGTAGGGGTACCATGTACCCCATACTCATTCACATAGGGTGGGGGGCCGGGATCTGGGGGCCCTCTTATTATAGGGGGCTCCCGGATTCCGATAAGCCCCCGCCCGCAGACCCCGACAACCAACGGCCAGGGTTGTCGGGAAGAGGCCCTTGTCCTCATCAACATGGGGACAAGGTGCTTTGGGGTGGGGGGGCCCCACAGGGCGCCCCCTTCCCCAAAGCACCCACCCCCCATGTTGAGGGCATGCAGCCTGGTACGGTTCAGGAGGGGGGGGGTGCTCGCTCGTCCCCACCCCCTTTCCTGACCGGCCGGGCTGCGTGCTCGGAACGGGGTCTGGTATGGTTTTTTCAGCGTAGGGGGTTCCCTTTATAATCCATACCAAACTTAAGGGCCTGGTATGACCCGTGACGGGGCTCGCAAGGCATCAATCTCGCCGATAAAAGCAGCGAGATTGACTTCCTTTTCTAGTCCCGTTGTACCCGAGTCACGTTCAAAATGAACGGACTTGTCCGTGTGTGGGCAAGTCCATTCATTCTGAAAGTCCACTGCAACTCCGGCGAAAGTCCGTCGGAAAGACGGGCGGACTTAGCCTGCCGGAAAGTCCGGTCGTGTGTAGGCAAGTCCGTCCGTTCAGGTAGTTTGCCGGAAAGTCCGGCGGAAAGACCATCGGACCAAGTCTTCTGCAAAGTCCGCTCGTGTGTACGAGGCATAAGGTACACCATATAATGAGTGGACATTGTTAGTCCACCCAATACTAACCAACAATATGGCTGTCTCCAAGGTGGCATCAACTTTTTTCCTCTTTACCCGGTGTTCTGTCAAAACAGTCAACTCGTCCTGTACCGTATTGTATATGCTGCTGCTGTCCAAACAAGCAACTCACCCAAATCTCCAATTATTGCTGCTGGAGAGTCACTAGAAGTGACGTGGTTTGAGATTTTGGCAAGTTGGAGTTTTCGGCAGAACACAGGCTCCTAACAATCAGAACAAATTGCACACAAAAACACATCAAAAAACGCATGTAGAATGTCATTTTGATGCACTTCCAGTGAAGTCTATGGACCACAAAATCTCACTGCATCGCACCGACGTAGCACAGGACCCTTTGTTGTGGAAAATTTTATATTAATGTATTGTCATAAGAGTCTCCCAGTGTCTGTTCAATCGCAGCCCGCTCTAAAGAGCTGACTGGGGCAGACTGACGCTGGTTGAGACCTGTTAGGTAGTGGAAAACTTCCTGGTGTTTGGAGAGAGGTGTTTGCGGAGAGAGGACATGTCTGCCAGCAAAGGGCTCCTGTGGAATGCACAGAACGATCGTCTGGTGGGGATGCGTTCACTCTGCAAACACATTATCGGTTTAGCGGTGGTTTGCTCTTGTCACCCCTGGTATGCCTGATCAACATGTTTGGGGTGCCATGACATACACCTGCAGATAATATGCCATGCACGAGGAACTTTAGTCATCGTCATTTAGTATATTGTATCATGTCCTGTAGTAATTGGTGGTGGTTTTGTGTTCTGTTGTTAAATCCTTATATGGTCACTCACATCCTGTGAGGTCATATCCTGTGAGGCTGAGGTCATTTCCTGTGAAGGAAGCGATTGGCTGTTGGGGCCAGGGCTTCCTGTTTGTGATTGCTTTTGTGGTCTTTTGAATAAAGGAGGCAGACTGAGAGCTGTGGGGGCAGTCTTGCTGAGATGAGAATGAAAGAAGCATGTGTTGGGTCTATTTGTAAGCATGAGGCCCACACCAGAGGATGAGCTACGGCAGAAGGAAAGACATACGATCAAAAAGTGAGATGCATTTATATCATTAGACAAAATTGTTATTATGATTAGAAACAGGAGATTTGGCTGTGTGCTCTGCATACAACCAAATTTCCGTAACAAAATGGCGGGCCAAGTACTTTATGGAGCAGACAGAACCCCCCTCCACATCGGTGAGAAAAGGGGGGAGAACGGATCCCAGTCTAGGACATCTCTTTCCGATGTGTTGGGGAGCCTCTGCTCTGCAAAAGAACAAATTTTTTGTCTTTTGAAATAATGCTGGAAGTTTGATCGTATGTCTGGTGTGTGCCTGCGTGTGTGTGTGTGTGATTTGTATCTCGAATGTTTGTGCAAGGAAACTGTATGTTGTGTAATAAGTTTATGAGAAATAGAAATGTATGAATTGGGATTATTTGCAGCCTGCAATGTGTGTGTGTGGCTGAGTAGTTTTGTAAGTAGCTGAACCTGTTTGTAAAGATGCCAAAAGTTTAGTGAAGGGGCAGGCATTGTTGTTTTTGTGTTGAAAGGGGCTACGCCCTGGGCGAAGGGAACTATAATGTTCTGAACAGACATTGCAAGCATTCACTGTCTGTATCTCTCAATGTCTTGTTCCTGTGAAAGCTGATGTGAACTGAGTTTGAGAAGAGGGTATGTGGCAGCCGTGTGCTTTGTGTTTTTTAATGTGGTCTTTTTGTCATTGGCCATCTTGCTGTGGTCCAGATTTCATCTATCATGTGTTCCTAGGTTGTGCTTTTTCGTAACTTTAACACTTTTAAATGTTTGTCTAAGCGTTCATTTAGTATCTCAAATGTGTAATTTTGTGGGGAGAAATTTTTAGTTTTGGCAGGAAAATGTTTTTGTCTGCTACTTCCTTTTGTTCTCTTGTTGTCTACCATGTGACTACGGTCGGCCACTTTCATTTCCTTGGTGTGTGAACTTTGAAATGTTTATCCATCTTGCTCAGTTTTGGCGGGAAAATGCGCCATTTTGTTGGGGTCTGGCTTTTGTTGTGGTCACCATGTGCATCGGCGGCCATTTTGAAGACCTCTGGGCCCTCCTATAGGGGAAGCTGCTCCATTGTGTATTCCTTTGTGTGTGCAGAGCCACGTGCTTTAAGCTACAATCTGGCTTCTAGGCACCATTTTGTGAATTCTATTTTTGTACTGTTTACATACTGTTCAAGGAAACTATTGCGCTTTCTGTATTGAATATTGGTTTTAAGTTGAAATGCCTGTCACATATCCAAGTGCCCATGCATTGTTGGGACATCACAATAGGAGCTGTTTACACCCGGGGGGGGGGGCGGGATCTCAGGTTTCTAGGTAATAGCACGGGGGAGTTCTAACTCTCAGAGTCAAATAGAGTGTATTGTTTAAGAAACCCTGGTTTGTCTTGTCATTTGTTAATGTTGGCCATTTGTTTGTAGTCCTGGTTTCATTCACCATTTTGCCGTGGACCGATTTTCGATTGCTGCAACTGCCTTCTTGTTGCTGCTGATTTTAGTCTCAAGCGAAATATCTCTGGGTTTGTACTGAATTCCATTTCCAGTAGAATCATTTAGGTTTTTATACCAGTTGTTTTAAAGAAGTTTATGTTTCTAGTGAAGAAATCTCGATTTTGGCGGGATTAACAACTAAATTTCATGTGTTAATGGCACCATTTTGTTTGTGGCTGCAGTGGAAGGGAAAAGAACTCCTTCAGCCGTCTTTTTGCAGAAGTTTCAGTTTTTGTCTTTTGTTACATTGTTGTGTGGTATTTCTGTCTCGAAATTTGTGGTTTGACTTCCCAGGGGATATGTGACTCAAGGGGGATTCCCTCCCATTTGCAATATGGGGGCTTATTCCACCCACCCCTGGAAAAAAAAAAAGTTTTTAGTTGCTGATGTTAGCCATAGATTTTTCTAATGTCTTGATAGACAAAATATGAAGCTATTCAAGGCTTCCCCCCCTCCCTCTTCCTACTCAGGTGTGTAACAGGAAGTTTGGTGGGAGGGGCTTGGGGTCTTTTGACTTGTGTTTGGAAGGATGAAATCATTTTTATTTTTAAATTAAATTAAGGTTTATACTGTAATACAGTTTTGGGTAGAGAGCAAACAGGAGGAATCCAAGTTATTGTTGTAATATCTAGGTACAGATAGAAGCCATAATATTGTTTTGAATAGTGGATTTCATGGTGTTTTTGTAGTTGTCGGACAAACACGTTTAGAAGGCTGTATATCGTGAGACTGGTCGGGCCGTGTATAATAGTCGGAATTCCAGTTCGCGATTGTATTAGCATAAACGTGAGGAGTAGTACGCTAACAGCCCCGCTCAGGCCGTGTATGATAATCGGAATGCGGGGGTCGATTATGGTGATAAAGGCACAAACCATAATAGCTCCGAAAAAAAAGCGCAGGGTTCTCTGGACGCAGAGTTCGCCAAAAAGAAGCACTTAGAATCGTCATGGGCAATAGGTCGTCCATGCACCCCAGTCAGACAGCTACACAATACATAAAATCTGAGTTCTGAGGAAAAGGCCATTAAACCCCAGAAAGATTGACATAGGTGGTCCAAGGATACTATTTTGGGTATCCCTCTGGAGTTGATGTAGCGCGACTGTGGCTTCAGAAATCTGTAATGTTGAGTGAGTTGATGGATGCGTAGTACACGTTTGTGTGATTAAAAATACACAGGCCTGTTTTTGAACTTTGTGTGGCTGGTCCATGCAAAGATTTCGAGATGCTCTCGTGCTTTTCAATTTGTATTATTTTTCTATCGCTAAAAGAGTAAAGGCAGCATTCCATCTGGTCGTTTTTATTTTTTTCATTTTTCGTTTTTGGGAACTATGAAATATCTCCCCCACATTTGTATCTAAATGTTTGTCTTTGTTTCATTGTTTGTATGTGGTAACAAGATGTTTGAACCTACCGTGACAGCCCTCTTGCGTGTCGCGGCTGTTGTATTTTAGAAAAAAAAAAACGTGAAAGTAAGATTTACAGAGGGTTTAGTCATTATCGGTTTTGTGGAATGTCAGTGACAATTTACCAATGTACACAAATGTTGTATTGTTTACCATTCTTTGAAGGATAGAGTAATAACTTTTGTTTATAAGTATCCTTTCAGGTCCAAAGAGTTTCTGGAAGTGTGTATACAGGTGTATAAGAAGGTAAAAGTATCATAGGCTATTCCACTGTTTTATTCTGCACCATTCTAAACCCTGCATGTCTTCCTCCAGTTTGCAATGAGGAGGGAAGAAAAGAGGGATGAGAGTGGTGAGAATAACACATTTTCAAACCAACAATACTAACCGCTCTAATTCTAACCAAGTTTGTGCCAAGACTGTCTTTCTTTGATGGAATTTTAATCTGCAAGCAGCAGTCTGGTGAAGGAGGCTCCCATCCCAGATGCTAAGAACCTTTTTGTCACTGCTTCCAGGTATTACACCCCAGATGGTAAGCCACACATAGGTTATGCAGTGACCACAGTCCCGATGTCTGGGTTATTGTCATACGAGGTTTGTTTGGAGGTCAACCAAAACCAGAGTTGTACTTTCCTCATTAGCTGTCACCTACATTCTCAGCTGATGGGGTGGGTGCAATCACTGTAACATGAACTTCAAAAGGTCCACCACAGGGTTCATGAGCCCATCCTGGACCCTGACACAATAACCAGTTTACATTCTTTCCAACCAGGTGACTGGGTCATTGTAAAGAAGCTTGAGGGATGAGACCACGCCAGCCACTGCAAGAAGCGGATCAACCACTAAAGAGTAGAGGAGTATCTTTGTTAATTTATATTTTTTTGTTTAATAAATTTTGGCAAGGGTAACGATGAAAAGCATCCCAACTAGCTAAGAAAGAGAACAGGACAGCCCCAGCGATGACGGCGGTACATGCTAAATGTGACGTTCATATTGGTGTGAGGAGTTTTGACAAACTAGTAAAATCCAAACAGACAGCTGTCAATAGAACTTAACAACAAACCATTTCTAGAGGGTAAAATTAATTATAATTTTAACAATAGCTCTGGTTCTTGCCAGCTTTGGTTTTGGGATAACTAGGTAGCCCACAAGTGTGCCTCAACTGTAGTTTGGTATTAATGCGGATCTACAGCTTATAAGGTAATTTCCCTAAGGCAAGAGGTTCATGTGTGCTGGTGAAACTCGTCCCAGCATCTTATGTCGCGGCCTGAAGAATGGCAGGGACAGCTGGAAGGGAATTGCTTGTACACGGTGGGGGCTTGAGCTTATGAAACGCTTGAACAATTTCTCATCCATAGAGGATGAGATGTTTTCATGTAACTATTGAAGCTACAAGGAAGTTCCCACAGTCCAAGGGGGTTTCTGGGAATTCATAAGTAAAGATTGTTCGGGGATAGTAGTGACAAAGTTCAGGCCCATATGGATAAGGTTTAGATCCCTACAAGGCAAAGCCAGAGCTTTAGCTAGTGAAGGTTTGAATACTTTTTAAGGGTTTGGGAATCGTTGGGGATTTAATTTTTATCTTGCAGCGGATCATAGTGAAGGAAGTAGGGGTATATATACTCATGTTTTTTTGTTTCTATTCCTTCTATATGCCATGATGAGGTGCTCCTGTTGCCTGATTGGACGCGTGACCAGAGCCTGAGCAGATGACCACATCTTCCCTGACGAGATCCCCTGAAGCCCGAAAACCCACATACAAGACACAGAGGATCCCAGACCGACCGGAGACTACTAGCACTCACCACGTCATCTCCAACAGAGTCTACATGTCAAGCCGTATTTTACTTTTTATGGACTAAGAAGAAGATCAGGATTCATCGAGGGAGACATGGGATCATATGACAAGAGGAGGGAACTGTTGTGGAAAATTTTATATTAATGTATTGTCATAAGAGTCCCCCAGTGTCTGTTCAATCGCAGCTCGCTCTAAAGAGCTGACTGGGGCAGACTGACGCTGGTTGAGACCTGTTAGGTAGTGGAAAACTTCCTGGTGTTTGGAGAGAGGTGTTTGCGGAGAGAGGACATGTCTGCCAGCAAAGGGCTCCTGTGCAATGCACAGAACGATCGTCTGGTGGGGATGCGTTCACTCTGCAAACACATTATCGGTTTAGTGGTGGTTTGCTCTTGTCACCCCTGCTATGCCTGATCAGCATGTTTGGGGTGCCATGACATACACCTGCAGATAATATCCCATGCACGAGGAACTTTAGTATATTGTATCATGTCCTGTAGTAATTGGTGGTTGTTTTGTGTTCTGTTGTTAAATCCTTATATGGTCACTCACATCCTGTGAGGTCATATCCTGTGAGGCTGAGGTCATATCCTGTGAAGGAAGCGATTGGCTGTTGGGACCAGGGCTTCCTGTTTGTGATTGCTTTTGTGGTCTTTTGAATAAAGGAGGCAGACTGAGAGCTGTGGGGGCAGTCTTGCTGAGATGAGAATGAAAGAAGCATGTGTTGGGTCTATTTGTAAGCATGAGGCACACACCAGAGGATGAGCTACGGCAGAAGGAAAGACATATGATCAAAAGGTGAGATGCATTTATATCATTGGATGAAATTGTTATTATGATTAGAAACAGGAGATTTGGCTGTGTGCTCTGCGTACAACGTGTTTCCGTAACACCTTCCCCAAAGTCGGATTGCAGCTGCACTGTATTGATGTGAATGGGCACTATTGGAAGCAATGCTATTTCCATTGTCATGTGATTGCCAAGTCACATCTGAATTCACATCAGTCTGAACAAGTCCTTAAAAAAAAAATCATTTTTTAAACACAGATCTTTATCCTATTGTGTTAGCTTTGTCATTGAGTCTAAAATGTTTAAACTATATATTTTATATGTAAAGTAATAGTTCTTTAACCGCTTGCTGACCGTCTCACGCCGATATACGTCAGCAGAATGGCTCTCCTGGGTGAAACCCCACGGGCATGAGCGCCAGCACAGGGATTTGTGTGTGTAAACACACAAATCCCTGTTCTGTCAGGGGAGAGGAGACATATTGGGGTTTATTTACTAAAGGCAAATCCACTTTGCACTGCAAGTGCACTTAAAAGTGCACTGAAAGTGCACTTGGAAGTAAAGTCACTGTAGATCCTAGGGGGATATGCAAAGAAAATAAAAAACAGCATTTTAGTTTGCACATGATTGGATGATAAAATCAGCAGAGCTTCCACTCATTTCAGATCTACCCCTTAGATTTAGAGCGACTGCACTTCCAAGTGCACTTTCAGTGCAGTGCAAAGTGGATTTACCTTTCGTAAATAACCCCATTGTTTGTTCCTACTAAGTAGGAACAATGATATGTCTCCTCCCCCAGTCAGTCACATCCCCATACAGTTAGAACATGTCTAAGGAACACACATTTAACCCCTTGATCGCCACCTAGTGTTAACCCCTTCCCTACCAGTGCCATTTACACAGTAATCAGTGCATTTTATAGCACTGATGGCTGTATAAATGTCATTGTTCCCAAAAATATGTCAAAAGTGTCCGATCTGTCCATCGCAATGTCGCAGTACTGCTAAAAATCGCAGATCATCGCCATTACTAGTAAAAAAAAAAATCCATATTCGCTTATTGCGATTTTTTTTTCCAAACATATGTGGAAGAATATATATTGGCCTAAACTGATGAAGAAATTTGTTTTTTAACCACTTCAATACAGTGCATTTTCACCCCCTTCCTGCCTAAGCCATTTTTCAGCTTTCAGCGCTGTCGCACTTTGAATGACAATTGCGCGGTCATACAACACTGTACTCAGATGAAATTGTTATAAACTTTTCCCCACAAATAGAGCTTTCTTTTGGTGGTATTTTATCACTTATGCGTTTTTATTTTTTGCGCTATAAACAAAAGAAGAGTGACAAGTTTGAAAAAAAAAACAATATTTTTTACTTTTTGCGATAATAAATATCCAAATTTTTTTTCTTTAAAACAGATTTTTTCCTCAGTTTAGGCCGATATGTATTCTTCTACATATTTTTGGTAAAAAAAATCGCAATGAGCGTATATTGATTGGTTTGCGCAAAAGTTATAGCATCTACAAAATAGGCGATAGATTTATAACATTTTTATTATTTATTTATTTTTTTTTACTAGTAATGGCGGTGATCTGCGATTTTTATCATGACTGTGATATTGCGGCGGACATATCGGACACTTTTGACACATTTTTGGGACCATTCACATTTATACAGCGATCCATGCTATAAAAATGCACTGATTACTGTATAAATGTGACTGGCAGGGAAGGGGTTAACACTAGGTGGTGATCGAGGGGTTAACTGTGTTTGCTAGGGAGTGTTTCTGACTGTAGGGGGAGGGGACTAACTAGTGGAGGAGACCGATCGGTGTTCCTCTGTACTGGGAACATACCATCGGTCTCCTCTGACAGGACCGTGGATCTGTGTGCTTACACACACAGATCCACGGTCCGGCCATGTTACCGGCAATCGCGGGTGCCCGGCGGACATCGCGGCCGCCGGGCGTGCGCACCGGGTGCCCAGTGATACGGCGAGCGCACACAATCGCCGTCGGCAGCACGCGTGCGCCTGATGGGCCGGGAAAGTGAGGCCGTCATATGACGCCCGCCCGCAACGAGAGCTGCGCCGCCTGGCCGTCAATTGACAGCCGGCGGTCAGCAAGCAGTTAAAAACATTTTTGGATATATTTATTATAGGAGAAAGTAAAATTGAATTTTTTTTCCCAAATACCACCAAAAGAAAGCTCTATTTGTGGGGAAAAAAGACGCACATTTTGTTTGGGTACAGCATTGCATGACCGAGTAATTGTCAGTTAAAGCGATATAGTGCTCTGGCCAGGAAGGGGGTAAAATCTTCCAGGGCTGAAGTGGTTTAAGTAATTTATTGCAAAAATACAAAATCTGGACCGGTGTTTTGGGATGAACAATAGCAATCACATTTATACAAAATGTCCTCATGTATTTGTGTGTTATATATATTTGTGCTTCATAATTTATTTCTTCACAGTATACTATTCATAAGTCAGGCCTTTGTGTTAGTGTTCTCAATGCAGTAATCAAGATTTGTAAAAATGGGTGGAAACATTATGTGATACAGTACCTTCATAAAAAGTTAACACAACAGAGCCATTTCCAATAAACATTTTTCTATGTCTCATTTTTTAATTCACAAGAAGTTTCTGCTGAGTTTAAGAAGCCACAATATCCAATTTCCAGCTTTGTTTCCTGCAAAATCTAATATTACCAGTTGCTAAACTGCTTCAGCATCTTCCTGCTTACTCTCTGTACCTACCCATAGTCTAGATTTATTAAATTAATTAAGATGATGAATGACTGTACAGTGACTGTTGACTGTTCTTAGCACTGTGTCTTAGAAAAACAAAATTCTGTGCAGTGTCACTGCCAAGACACAAATACTTTAAAATACAGCAGAATGTCATCTTCCATATATCTGTATATATTAGAGTCATTTCACATAATGGATTACCCATATGTTTCAAGTGTGACAAGAAGAAATATTTTGGTCATTCAAAACTATATTAGGATTGAAGCCTGCTTTACCCAAATTAAAAGCATGAAAAACATGTATGGAGTGCTGTAGTCTTAGATATTGCTTGTGAATGATTAGGTGAGTTATAATACCAATGTTATGGTATATGGTACATATGGCAATGCAGCAGACATTTGTACCTTATATAGATACCTTCCTCCTTTCTCCATGAGATGATTGAGCAGCTTCGATTAAGTATGCTATCAATTTAGTCATTACTTTATGTTTTATGTTCTTATGCCAGTGATCCCATAGATTAGAGAAAAAAAAAAGACTTTGTGTAGGTGCCTTTAGCTGGTTATACATGGTTAGAATTTTGTTTGAAAGTGTTCATTTTTAAAGTGTTCATTTGATTTTCTGATGTTAATGGGGAGTCAAGGTCTTGATATGAACCTGGGACCTCTGCGGTGTCTGGCTGTAGCTCTTCTCGCAGTACCACCTGAGATTCTGGACAGTTTAGGAGATATTTACAGTACCTATAGATAAGCCTTACTATATGCTAACCTATAGGCACAACTTCCCCATTGGGGGTATACAACCACTTTAACCGCTTCAGCCCTGGAAGATTTTTTTTTATTAATAATGGCGGCGCAGAGGTGATCAAATACCACCAAAAGAAAGCTCTCTTTGTGGGAAAAAAGGACGTCAATTTTGTTTGAGTGCAACGTCGCACGACCGCGCAATTGTCAGTTAAAGAGATGCAGTGCTGAATTGCAAAAAGTGTTCTGGTCAGGAAGGGGGATAAATCTTCCGGGGATGAAGCGGTTAAAGTGGTTGTATACCCCCAATGCGGAAGTTGTACCTATAGGTTAGCATATAGTAAGGCTTATCTATAGGTACTGTAAATAGCTCCTAAACGTACGCCGTTTAGGAGATATTTACCTTGTAGTGCGCTGATGATGTCATCGGCACATGCGCTGTGAAGAAATGGCCCTCAGTGCCGTTTCTTCACTAGCAAGTGCCGTGACTGACAGCTCCCACGCACATGCGCGCAAGTGACGTCACGCGACTCCAGCCAGTCACAGAGCCAGAGCCTGCTGTCCCGGAAGGAAGAGGATGCAACCACCAGCGGGGACATCCCGGGCTTCGTTTGCCAGTAAGTGGCACATAATGGGTTAGTATGCGATGCATACTAACCCATTATGCTTTTACTTTGCAGGGGAAAGAAGAGGAAGTAGAACTCATCAGGGTTTACTTCCTCTTTAAGCTTACTGGGCTTCTAATGTGTTCCTGCTCCTTTAGGCAGCATCCACTGCCTTTGGGCATACCTACCCTAAATTTATCCATTTCTATATCTACTCCAATATGGAAACTCTTAAAGTGGTTGTAAACTGTCAGAAAAATAAAAAACAAATAATGGGCCCCCCTGCCTCAAAATTTACTAGTATGTACCACATACTAGCACATTATGATAGACTTACCTGTACACGGAACCCTCCAGCGCAGCACTGTCAAAGCTCCCCTGCGCTGCCATCTTGATTCTGTCTTCCTTCCAGGTTTGTGGGCTCTGGCTGTATGAGTGGCAATAGTGCAAGTTTAGGAGATCACTGTACCCACCGGTAAGCCTTATTATATAGCTTACCTGTAGGTACAAGTTAATAAATGCTGTTTAATTCTTTAAATATAGGAGTTTGGACCTCACTTTACAGAGGGGCCTTGACGAACCAATGCAACTTCCAAAGTTCCACATATGTTTGCAAATGTGTGTAACTAAAACCTCTGTTTTAATGTGAATTATTACACAGTTATATTTTGTTTTGTTTGCAGACTAGCTGGTATGGGTGCTGGGAATACTTTTTTTTGTGCAGTGTGATCTGTTTCTCTCTGTGTTTTAATCTTCTACTGCCAACAGTAATGACGTTTTTTTTACCTTGTTATACTTGGTATAGAAATCCCCCCTGCCTCTGGTGGCTTGGTTTTCAAGACAGAAAGGCTGAATAAAGTTGGCATGAGCCAGAACAGGTGCAGTAACCATTTTTGTCTTTAAGTGCGCAAAGGCCTCTTATTGTTTTTCACCCATTAATGTTTCCATTGTTTTCTCCTTTTCTCATCAGTTCTTGGATAGCTCATCCAGAGCAGTCTCAGTTATAAGCTCATTTGCTCATTTATCTTGGGGTTAAAACATTTTCCTGCCCTGAAGCCAAAGTTATACCATATTGCATAGTTACATAGTAGGTGAGGTCAAAAAAAGACAAAAGACACAAGTCCATCAAGTCCAACCTATGTGTGTGATTATATGTCAGTATTACATTGTATATCCCTGTATGTTGTGGTCGTTCAGGTGCTTATCTAATAGTTTTTTGAAACTATCGATGTCCCCCGCTGAAACCACCACCTGTGGAAGGGAATTCCACATCCTTGCCACTCTTATGCCCGTACACGCGATCGGATTTTCCGACGGAAAATGTGTGATCGGAGCGTGTTGTCGGAAAATCCGACCGTGTGTGGGCTCCATTGGACTTTTTCCATAGGATTTTCCGACACACAAAGTTTGAGAGCAGGCTATACAATTTTTCGACAACAAAATCCGATCGCGTCAATTCCAACCGTGTGTGGACAATTCCGACGCATAAAGTGCCACGCATGCTCAGAAGAAATTCCGAGACGGAACAGCTCGGTCTGGTAAAATTAGCGTTCGGAATGGATAGAGCACTTTCGTCAGGATGCAATGTTTAAAATTGTTTAATAGAGCGCACTCTCTTCTTCTTTATAATGCTAGAAGAATTAAGTAGTTTTGCTGCTCATATTCACACAGACTTCTCACAAACTTATTTCTTTATTATTTATCGTGATTCCCTCAATATATTTTGATTTGTCACATCTGACAAAATTTTTTTTGTATTTTTTATTTTTGTTTTGTATTTTTTTCAAGGCTGATGTTTTTTTTTTTTTTTTTTACTCCAGAATATATTTTTGTGTTTGTTTTGTGTGTCAAGTTACCACAACACCATTATTATCTTGTATTATTTAATCTCAAGGAGATTGCTTGATGTTGGTGTCCCTTGTTAATTTCACATTGTATTTTTGAAATGTACCTGAATCCTCACAAACAAACTGTCCTTTTTGAAAGGAAACACACATAGGCTAGTATAATTGAAACAAAAATTCCTTTATTAAGGGCTCAGAACCAAACAAAGAGGGAGGCAACTCTGGATAAACATCATAAATTGGCATAGCCTTTGGCCCCCAGGGCACACACCAATTATTTTACTGCAAAATTGGTGGCCTGAGGAGTCCATATGTAAGGGAGTGCAGTCTGGTCCAGAAGTCCCAGAGATCATGAACAGCTGCAGATGACATGTATGTTCCCAGGCTGTGGTACTACAAGAGGCTGCATATTTTGCCAGACCAGACTGAGCCCAGGGCCATCACTCTCTGGTCTAACGCTTCCTTCCACGCTGTGGCTCTGGTGTTGGAGATGTGGCAGGAGGAGGAGTAGGACCTGGAGGAGGAGGAGTAGGACCTGGAGGAGGAGGAGGACTATGTGTGAGGTCACAAATGTGGGTTGCACATGTGATTTGGCCACTCAACCCCTTATTTAGAGCTTCCAAAATTAAGAACTCACAGAGGAGTCGTTGGCCCTCCTCCATCTGCATCATTTTGCATGCAGTTAGGCCAGCAAAGTCCTCCTCCACACTGTGCGGTGTTCTGAGGGCCTCTGCAGCCTTCCAAAATAGGCCTATGGCAGCCTCCTCCAGGTTACTCCTCTTCCTGCCACTTTGTCTTTGAAGGTGGAGGGGACGGACCTGGATATCAGGCAGCCTGCTTGGCCCGGCCACCTCCTGGCTGAGACTTCCCTGTGTATGAAAAAGGGACATGGTTTTAGTTTTTGCATCATCAATCACAATCATAAATTAGTACTCCTAACTAACATCTATTTAACATCATTGATTGGACAATCAGAAATATTTAGAAGAATGCTATACCTGGCTCAAGCTGGGCTCCTCCACATGTTGCTGCCTGGAAGGCCCAGGTTGGATGTCAGAAGCCTCAGCTGGGGGGGAAGGAAGCATGGAAAGAAGAGTGGAGAGTGCTGGCCTGGGTTCAGTCTGACCTGCCAGAAAATGTAGTCTGTCATAGTACCACAGCCTTGGGACATAAATGTCATCTGCAGCTCCTGATCTCTGGGAATCCTGGACCTTCTTGTACTCCCTTAGATATGTACTCCTCAGGCCACCAATTAGGATCTTCAAATAGATGATGTCTGCTGTGGGGATCACGACTTCACAAATTGCAGCAATTTATCCAGCGCTGCCTTCCTCTTTGTTTGGTTCTTATATTCAGGGTGGTTTATCTGCCACAGACAGGGCAGCTCCCTGAACATATCTATGAAGATTGCCATAAAGTCCTGATCCTTCAAGATATCCATTTTCACTGCAAGACACAACACAAGACAAACCCTAATGTCAGCCTAAAGTCTTCTAAACTTGTGCAAATACAGACCTCAATCTAGAAGCAGTATAGGCCCAATGTTAAATCTTACCTTCGCTATCACGATCGGCGCCTCCGTTACTCCTTCCTCTGCTCACAGATCGTACGTACTACGCACGCGTGTTACGCTTTATAGACACTGCGCATGCGTGAAACTCCGCCCGCCCCTGACGTTCTTTCTAGTCTATTCCCCACCCCTTCTTGTTCGGCGCAGTGAGCAAGAGCACATGGCGGAGACACAGCAGGTGTCAGATAATTACACCAACGAGGAGGAGGAGGAGGAGGAGGAAAGCCCGGAGCCTGAAACGTCCCGATCCAGAAAGAGGCGATTTAAGGCACCAAATATGTCCTCTGGGGAGATGTTGGAGATGGTGGATATCCTGAAGAAGGCCGACTATGATGGGAAGTATGGACCTTACTCCAACCCCAATGTCAGAAAGGCCAAGATAATGGCGAAAGTGGTCAAGAGTCTGCACCGGAATTTCGAGGTACGACGATCGAAAGATCAGCTCAGGAAGCGGTGGTCAGACCTCAAATTAAGAGAGCATGAGCAGTACAGAAGGATCCGGAGAGTGCTGCAAAAAAGTAAGTAGTTGTCCTGTGTTCCTATTCTTTATTTTTCTTACGTTCGTGCTGTTCCATGTGCTTTTCTTAACTGTTGTACAGTTTAAAATGGCAACTTTCATGTTCATGGGCACATTATTCGTTCGTATAAAACATTGTTCGTTCGGCCTAGAAAACACCATTGTTTTGGCCATATGCATTTGCCAACATTTTTTATGGCCTACTTGTCTGAAAATTGTTTTTTTGTGTAGATGGGTTTGTAACTAGAATGAAATGCAAACTAGATTCTGTGTAAGGAGAGGACACTCAGCAGTTTTCACATCTGGACGCTGGAGGACTAGTGTGGGACACAAGAACACCCTTTTTATTAGGGGGTCCATACAGGTGCTCCAGTGTATACTATAGGGGGTGACTCCATTTGTGAAGCTTGTACTAAACAGGTAAAGTATTGAAGCTTGACAAAGGACAATAACATTTCAACATCTTGGACAATTGTACCCCACTTCCAAGCAATGTTTTATATTCCTATTTCTGCCATCAAATATCTGTGTGCTAAGTATACCTATTTTTTTTACATAGGGGATAAAAGACTCGGAGGACACCCCTCATCCGAAGAGACCAGAGACCCCCCACCTCATGAAGAAGTGGAGACCCAACCAAGCCAAGCAGAGCAGGAGGAGGAAGGAGATGTGGTGGAAACTGTCACCACAACAGGTGAGTGTCTGCGACCACAGGCTCAGGTAAGAGATGGATGCCGGCAGATTTATAATACATGGTGTGTTTTTGTTTCTATCTTTTAAGGTGATCGTGATGTTGTGGATCCAGATTATTTCACCTCTGAAAGTGCACAGATCCTGATTGGGGAGATCATGGGGTTTAATAGGGACTTGGAAAACATCCAGAAAACCATCAATGATGTTCAAAAAAATGAAGAACATCATTGATGTTTTAGGGAGAGTTTAAAACCAAGCAAAATCCCTTTGTTTTTTTGGGCTTTTTGTGAGCTAAAAATTTTTACCATTTTTTGACATATTTGCAAAAAGCCAAATTTTGAAGATGCACACAGTGTGTCAACATGTGCTATCTGCCATCACGGGAGATCAATGTATGCGTTTTGGGGGTGCAACCCCTTCCTCATTAATAAAGTAGCTGTGAAGAAGGGGTTGCACCCACAAAACACGTCCCTTGATCCCCCGTGATGGCAGTTAGCACATGTTGACATTCGGCAATTTGTGTGCATCTTCAAAATTTGGCTTTTCTAGGGGTGACTTCACCACATCTGAACGCAATATCAAACACAGTTTGTAAATACTCGTGTTTGATATTGCCTTCAAGTTCTACCAAATGTGAACTTTGTAAGTTCAAGATTTGTGTCTTTCTTGTTGGTTTTAAACATGCCTGTTTTATCACAAATGGACATTTCTACTTTTTCTAATGTGACCCCAAAAATTGTTATACAACAAACATGTTGGTTTGTTTTAAAAACCTTTTCTAAATGCACATGTGATTGTGCTGGTATTAAAAAGATTGTTAATCAAGAATGTGTGGATTATTGTTTCAATGCTCCAAAACTTTTGTTGTTCTCTAATTGGTGTTTTCTGTGACAATGGGTGTTATTTCCTAAGGTAAAATCCACTTTGCACTAAAAGTGCAGTTTCAAGTCACTTGTTGTGCAAAGTGTCTTTGCCTTTAGTAAATAACACCCAACAATGCTTTGTAATGTTACACAATTACGCCATTTTAAGGACGAACCACATTTCTGTCAGGGTCAGCTAAAAGAAACACAAGCAGTAACTGTCACCAAAGATTTTAGTAGTTAATTTTTTTTTTATTTGAAAAAGGTTTCAGACATTGTCTGGCATATTGATAGCCCCCCTACCCGCAAAGTATTCAAGGTATCTTAGACGGACCTCACAGGCACTCAGGGGGGGCAAGCCGGGACGGCCACTTTCAAGCGCCGTCAGGGTTGGTTCATTTTGAATTCCAGCCTCAGGCCCAACTGAGCCAGCATAGTTGGCAGAATGTTCCCGTAAAAAGTTGTGTAGAACACAGCACGCCAGGATGATGTGATTCAGTTTGTACTCTGCCGTGTGTATGGGTGTAAGAAATAGGCGGAACCGGTTGGCCATGATTCCAAACGTGTTCTCCACCACTCTTCTGCCTTGGCCAGCTGGTAATTAAAAACCCTTTGGTTCGGGGTGAGGGTCCTCTTAGGGAATAAAATAAATGTGAAAGCTGCGCTTAGAACAATCGTTTAGGTATGCTACCCCCCTTAAAGGAGCTTCCCTAAGGATTCTCTGCTGATTTAAAATTAAATTGAAAAGGGGTATGGAGCTCCCTATGGGGTTGAATGTGTAAATGTATGGGGGGGGGTTTGAGTTGTTATATCCCCAGGTGATTTCCCCCAGTATGATCCTGGTAGAGGTACCTAATACCAGCAGGAAAAATTAGTTATCAGAAATATATATGTCTATAATTATATATATATATATACCAGCAGAAATAAATAATTATTTAGACAGGGAGCTGTCTTCAATGGTAGTTCGACCAAACCCTATAAGTATGGGATGTGTGCTGAGACCCCTACAGCTGTGATAGGTCTGCACCATATACCACCACAGAGTGAAATGGCTATAACATATAAATGTAAAACATATATGTGCTCTACTAGTGCAAATAATCCAAAGCATATAATAAACTCTGCCTTAACAGTGCGAAATAAATGTATATATATAAATGTATTACCAAGAAATACATATCATAATCAAAGTCCAGTGATCAAATAATTTCATCTCAAGCTAGTTAGTGCAGAAAAAATCAATTAAAAGTTTTTTAGTGATTATAGTCCTTAGAGTGAAAAAACTGTTCAGACCCAGTGTTCCAAGCAATTTCGTGACTTAAGTGCTCTCAGATAGTTCCTGTGACTTTTGTGCTCCCCCTTATGGGTCCCCACTTACCGAATCCAACAGCCCCAGAAGGGGCAACCAGCGTAGGGTATCTCAATCATGGTCTCCTCTCCACACCAATCGTATAGGGCATTCGGGATGATTTCCGTGCTGTTGGTTTTCCCAATGGCTTCCCGGATCCACCAGCCCCAGACGGGGCAGACTGCATGGGGTATTACGGTCACAATCTCCTCTCCACCACAGTCCTACTGAGCATCCAGGTAATTTCCTTACTGTTAAGTTAAGGTGTTCACAATGGCTCCAATGACAATGTTGTGATTTCCAAAAATTGGACTGGCCTTTTATTTTTCTATTCTTCTTTGCACTTCCTGGTTCTCCCCCCATGGGAGTAGGCGTGTTTCTACAGCACGGAAATCATCCCGAATGCCCTATACGATTGGTGTGGAGAGGAGACCGTGATTGAGATACCCTACGCTGGTTGCCCCTTCTGGGGCTGTTGGATTCGGTGAGTGGGGACCCATAAGGGGGAGCACAAAAGTCACAGGAACTATCTGAGAGCACTCAAGTCACGAAATTGCTTGGAACACTGGGTCTGAACAGTTTTTTCACTCTAAGGACTATAATCACTAAAAAAACTTTTAATTGATTTTTTCTGCACTAACTAGCTTGAGATGAAATTATTTGATCACTGGACTTTGATTATGATATGTATTTCTTGGTAATACATTTATATATATACATTTATTTTGCACTGTTAAGGCAGAGTTTATTATATGCTTTGGATTATTTGCACTAGTAGAGCACATATATGTTTTACATTTATATGTTATAGCCATTTCACTCTGTGGTGGTATATGGTGCAGACCTATCACAGCTGTAGGGGTCTCAGCACACATCCCTTACTTATAGGGTTTGGTCGAACTACCATTGAAGACAGCTCCCTGTCTAAACAATTATTTATTTCTGCTGGTATGCTGATATATATATATATATATATACATATATATATATATATATATATATATATATATATATATATATATATATATATATATATATATATATATATATATATACATATATATATATATAATTATAGACATATATATTTCTGGTAACTTTTTCCTGCTGGTATTAGGTACCTCCACTAGGATCATACTGGGGGAAATCACCTGGGGATATAACAACTCAAACCCCCCCCCCATACATTAACCTATTCAACCCCATAGGGAGCGCCATACCCCTTTTCAATTTAATTTTAAATCAGCAGAGAATCCTCTTAGGGAATGGCCGCATAAGATGGTCCCCAACGCAAACACTTCATCTGCAACAAAGACGAATGGAAGTCCTTCCACATTGTCTTCTGGAGGTGGCAAGTCCAAGCTGCCATTCTGGAGAGGCCTGTAGAACTCCGTCTGGGCGATGACTCCACCATCGGACATCCGGCCATTCTTCCCCACGTCCACATACAGGAACTTGTAAGTAGCCGACACCACCGCCAACATCACAATACTATTGAACCCCTTATAGTTGAAATAGTATGACCCCGAGTTGGGTGGTGGGATGATGTGGACGTGTTTCCCATCAATTGCCCCTCCGCAGTTAGGAAAGTCCCACCGCTGGGCAAAGTGGGAGGCCACAGTCTGCCATTCCTGTGGCATGGAAAGAAACTGTGGAGTCAAACAACAACAAAAATTTGTCATTTTGCACATAAACAGGGAAAGCAGATTAGACATAAACATTCTTGGCCAACATCAAGATAACATTTATTTGAGGGAGTTTTTATAGACCAAAGTATAAGGTCCACCTATCAGATCCCCCCCCCCCCTCTCATGGGCCATTTCTTACATTTTAGGGGGGAGATCTTGGACAGGTAACCCTCTCCACTTCATTGAGAGATGAATGCCTAAATAATATGGATTACTTTGGCCAGCCCCTCCTTAGTTACATTATCTTTGTCATAATACAAAGATATAAATACACATTGTACACATTTTAGCACATTTGGAAATTCTGCTATTACCTATCAAGATAATAATAGGATAAAAAAACTTGAAACAGTACCATTTGAAAGTTTTCAGGCAGGCCCTTGCACTACATGCTTTGGGGAATTCATCAAAACTGCACAAACTGAACAGCAGAAAACGATCTGAAAACCATGAGTCTGAAAAAGCGTGAATCGTCTCTCACCAAACTTTTACTAACACGAGATTAGCAAAAGGAGCCCAAAAGGTGCCCCGCTTGTTTCTGAACTGGCCTTTTCTAGTCACGTCGTACGTGGTGTACGTCACCGCGTTCTTGGCGATCGGAAATTCTGACAACTTTGTGCGACCGTGTGTACACAAAACAAGTTTGAGCCAACATCCGTTGGAAAAAATCCATGGATTTTGTTGTCGGAATGTCCGATCAATGTCCGATCGTGTGTATGGGGCATTACAGTAAAGAACCCTATACACAGTTTAAGGTTAAACCTCTTTTCTTCTAATTTTAATGAGTGGTCTTATTAAACTCCCTTCCATTAAAAAATGTTATCCCTATTGTGGGGTCACCAGTATGGTATTTGTAAATTGAAATCATATCCCCTCTCAAGCCTCTATTCTCCAGAGAGAATAAGTGCAGTGCTCGCAACCTTTCTTCATATCTAATATCCTCCAGACCCTTTATTAGCTGTGTTGCCCTTCTCTGTACTCTGTACTCAGTACATTCTTCCTGAGGACTGGTGCCCAGAACTGGACAGCATACTCCAGGTGAGGCCAGACCAGAGTCTTGTAGAGTGGGAGAAGTATTGCTTAATCTCTGGAGTTAAACCCCTTTTTAATCCATGCCAATATTCTGCTTGCTTTGTTAGCAGCAGCTTGGCATTGCATGCCATTGCTGAGCCTATCATCTACTAGGACCGCTAGGTCCTTTTCCATCCTTGATTCCCCCAGAGGTTCTCCCCCTAGTGAGTAGATTTCATTCATATTTTTGCCACCCAAATGCATTATTTTACATTGTTCTACATTAAACCTCATTTGCCATGTAGTTGCCCACCCCATTAATTTGTTCAAATCTTCTTCCAAGGTTTCCACATCCTGCGGAGAAGTAATTGTCCTGCTTAGCTTAGTTTCGTCCTCAAATACAGAGATTGAACTGTTTACCCCATCCTCCAGGTCGTTTATGAACAAATTAAATAGGTTTGGTCCCAACATTGAACCTTGGGGTACCCCACTTCCCAGCCCTGACCATTCTGAGTACTCCCCATTTATTACCACCCACTGAACTTACCCTTATAGCCAGTTTTTAATCCATGTACTCACTCTATGGTCCACGCCAATGGACCATACTTTGTACAGTAAACATTTATGGGGAACTATGTCAAATGCTTTTGCAAAATCCAGATACACCACGTCTATGGGCTTTCCTTTATCTAGATGGCAGCTCAACTCCTCATAGAAGTTTAATAGATTCTTTTGGCAAGAACGATTCTTCATGGATCCATGCTGATTACTGCTAATGATACCATTTTCATTACTAAAATCCTGTATATAGTTCCTTATCATCCCCTTCCAACAGCTTGCATGCTATTGATATAAAGCTAACTGGTCTATAATTCCCAGGGAAGTATTTTGGCTCTTTTTTAAATATTGGTGCTACACTGGCTTTTCTCCAATCAGCTGGTACCATTTCAGTCAGTAAACTGTCAAAAATTAGGAACAATGGTCTGGCAATTACTTGACTGAGTTTCCTAAGGACCCTCGGGTGCAAGCCATCTGGTCCTGGTGATTCAATAATGTTAAGTTTCCCAAGTCTAGTTTTAATTCTGTCCTCTGTTAGCCATGAGGGTGCTTCCTGTGATGTGTCATGAGGATAAACACTGCAGTTTTGATTACTGAAGCCCCCCGATTCCCTCATGAAGAATGAGGAGTAGGGATGGGCCGAATGGACGCCTGTTCGGTTTGCACCAGAACTTTCGAACACTGCGAAAGTTTGGACCCGAATATCGAACCCCATTAAAGTCAATGGGACCCGAACGTCAAAAATCAAAAGTGCCCATTTTGAAGGCTTATATGTAAGTAATTGGGCATACAATGGTTATAGGGGTCCAGTTCCTGCCCTGGGGGACATGTATCAATAAAAAAAAAAAGTTTGTGAAAAACATAATTTTTAAATGAGCAGTGATTTTTAGATTTTTAAAGTCAAAGCATAAAAATGAAAAATTCCTTCCAATATACTGCCTGGAGGGTCCTCTTAGTCTACCTGAAAAAGTGGCAGATCTGTACTATGTCTAGAATATGCTACAGCAATAATTTATAAATTTATAAAGCCAAAAAAAGACATTTTCCATGCAAGCTGCCTTCATTTTGCTCATCAACAGCTGGGGAGACAGTGTGTATGATGAGGCCACAATGTAGTGCACTGGGAACAAGATTAGAGATTTTTTGGATACATTCTGGTGCCACTTTGACTTTGGATAGATGTAACGGATGCGTAAAAATTGTTCTTTGGGTGTCAGTGGCGCCTTCCCACCGTAACCCTATAGAGGTAATCATGATGAAAGCAAGAATTTGCGCCTTACTGTAAAAAATTGCAATGATAGGCACCTTTCAAACAGGTGCAGAAAAATTTTTCTTTGAGTGTCGGTGGCGCCTTCCCACCGTAACGCTATAGAGGTATTATTGATGAAAGCAAGATTTGGCCTTGCTGTAAAAAATTGCAATAATATGCAACTGTCAAACAGGTGCAAAAAATTGCTCTTTGGGTGTTGGGGCACCTTCCCACCGTAACCCTATAGAGGTGCTCTTGATGAAGGCAAAAAAAATTGCAATGATATGCACCTATCAAACAGGTGCAGAAAAAGTGGTCTTTGGGTGTTATAATTGTGCCCATGAAACCTATACCAAAAACATTCTTCCAGATGAAATAATTGAACACCCTCAAAGCTAGGTAGCCGCGTAGTCCTGCAGAGATTAAACATCCCAAAAAGACTTAATCAGTGACATCAGCATCAGGGACTTCATAGCTGGTAATCCAGGACTGATTCATTTTCATAAAAGTCAAATGGTCTACGGAGTCTGTGAACAGACGCGTTCTATGATCAGTAACGAAAACTCCTGCAGCACTGAATGCCCATTCTGAAAGGACGCTGGATGTAGGGCAGCCCAACAACTCAATAGCATACTGGGCTAGTTCTGGCCAGTGGTCTATTCTCATGACCCAGTAAGTCAATGGATCGTCAGCTGGAAAGCTCCCTATCTCTGTTTTGGCCCAGAGGTAATTGTCCACCGTGTGATGCAGGCGCTGCTGATGGGATATGGAAGCGGACAGCCCTGGGCAGCTATAACAGTGGTCAAGGAGGGTTGCCAAACAGTAATCATCCTTATCCTTTATGCCATGCATTCTTGGATCCTTTCGCAGGCTTTGAAGCATGAGATTGCCCATGCGCCTCAACTTTGCAGAAGCTTGAGAAGCAGATTCCTCGGGGTCACGCAGGATGACAGCATCTGGAACTTCCTCCTCCCAGCCACATACTACTCCCAAGGGTCCTGGGGTTGGAAAGCCATCGCTTACAGGTTGACACATGTCTTCCTCTTATTCAAAGCCTATGAAAGTGGCAGAATTCTCCTCCTCATCCTCCTCCCCTCTATCCTCCTGTGTGTTCTGTGACATAGGAATGATAGTGTCTGGATAAAGTGGGCCTTGAGAGGAAAGGAAGTCCTCCTCTTCACCCTGCTGCTCTGCCTCCAGTGCCCTGTTCATAATGCAATGCAGAGTCTTCTCCAGCAGGAACACAACAGGGATTATGTCACTGATGCATGCACTGTCACAGCTCACCATCCTTGTGGCCTCCTCAAATGATGACAATACAGTGCATGCATCCTTAATGAACAGCCATTGGCGTGGGGAAAAAAAGCCGAGGCGGCCTGAGCCTGTTGTTGTGCCGTACTCACACAGGTACTTGTTGACAGCTCTCTGCTTCATCTATAGCTGCTGCAGCATTGCCAAAGTTGAGTTCCACCTGGTGGGCATGTCACAAATCAGGCGGTTTATGGGCAGGTGGATTTCCCACTGAATTTCAGCCAACCGAGCACTGGCTGTGTATGACAGCCTGAAATGGCTACAGACTCTTCTGGCCAGCTTCAGCACATCTTGCAACAACCCTGGTTATGTATTTAGGAAATGCTGCACCACCAAATCGAGGACATGTGCCAGGCATGGCACGTGTTAACTTTCCCTGTCTAAGGGTGGACAGGAGGTTTGAGCCATTATCGCACACCACCATTCCTGGCTCCAGCTGGCGTGGTGTGAACCCCCTCTGGGCCTGTTCCTACAGAGTTGCAAGAATCTCTGCTCCGGTGTGGTTCCTGTCCCCTAAACACACCAGCTGAAGCACTGCATGGCACCTTTTAGCCTGACCCTGGGAATAGCCCTTTGAACGCTTAGGGGTACCTGATGTTCATAGGACAATTCTGCAGAGGAGGGCATGTGGGTGGCAGGGACTGTATTTTTTTCTGCTGCAGCAGATGGGGCAGAGAAATTTGTCAGCTACAGTCTACAGCTGGTGGTGTGCTGCTGGCAGATGTGCTGCTGGGACCTGGGACACCCTGTGCTATACCATCATCCCTGTCATTTGAGGCTGCTGAGAGGTAATGATTTGGTATAGCAGGGGCAGACTGAAGTCGGTAAAGAGGAGGAGGAGGGAAAGATTTGTGCCCCTTTTGTGTGGCTTTTAGGTGGTCTTGCCAATGGGGTGAGTGGTTGGACGATAAATGCCTTGTTAAGCATGTGGTGCCCAAATAGTTGGTGTTTTTGCCACGTTTGATTTGCCTGAGATACAGTTTGCAGATAGCAACAGTGTGATCTGCTGCAGATGTGCTGAAAAAGGCCCAGACAGCTGAGCTTTGAGTAGTGGGCCGGGAGATAACAGCTGCAGAATGTGATGGAATAGGGTGGCTGCTCTCTACTCTTTCTTGATGTCGGCCTCCTTGGGGTTGTGCCGCCTCACCTTCAGTTTCTTCCTCTGCTCTATCTGGCACCCAAGTCGCATCAGTGACCTCATCATCATCTCCATCTCCTCCATCTTCATCATTACCACTGGAGACAACTTGGCGATATGCTGCGGCTTAGGGAACATGAATGCTAATTTGTCTACCAGTGCTCCTCCCTCTCTCTAGGCTCATGTTCCTGTCATCGTCAACCTCAGAACCAACATCTGAATCCAGTAATGGCTGGGCATCATCAAAAAGCAAGTGGCTGACGCTGTGGTCAAATAACTCAGCTGACACCTCAATGGCTGATGTTGGGGCTATGGCAGGAATAGATGTGGACAAGGAGGCAGGTTTATCCACTCTGGCAACTGCAGGGGACTGCACACTTGTCCCTGCTTGCGTGACAGAGGATGAGGAGGATAAGGAAGGTTTAGTAAGCCAGTCATCCACCACCTCCGCTGCATGCTGTGGCTGGTTAGCACGGGCAAACTCACTAAACAGAGGAAATGATGCCCTTCCTGAGGACTGACCGCCACATCTACCTTGTGTGCCTGTGGACACATTTGTTGCTAGTCCCCTTACAGTGCCAAGGGAACGTCTGCCTCTCCTTGTCCTCCCAGACATTATTGGGAGGGAGGAGGCGGTGCTTATAAGCAAATGTAAAGAACAAGTTGAAATCTGTACGTAGATGCACTTTAATCAATGTAGGGAGGTGTTTGGTGCACTATAATTTGAGTACTTACACTACACAGACACATTCTGTGGATACACTATAATATACTGCAATATAATGCGCCAAACGTACAGTGATGCACAGAACTATATGGTGTTAAACTGGCAGTAACGCAACACAGAACTATATGGCGTTAAACTGGCAGTAACACACACAGAAGTAAATGGCGTTAAACTGGCAGTAACACACACAGAACTATATGGCGTTAAACTGGCAGTAACGCACACAGAAGTAAATGGCGTTAAACTGACAGTAACGCACACAGAAGTAAATGGCGTTAAACTGACAGTAACACACACAGAACTATATGGCGTTAAACTGGCAGTAACGCACACAAAACTATATGACGTTAAACTGGCAATAATGCACACAGAAGTAAATGGTGTTAAAACTGGCAGTAACACACACAGAACTATATGGCGTTAAACTGGCAGTAACACACACAGAAGTAAATGGCATTAAACTGGCAGTAACGCACACATAAGTAAATGGAGCTAAATTGGCAGTAATGCTCACAGAACTATATGGCATTAAACTGGCAGTAATGCACACAAAACTATATGTCATTAAACTGGCAGTAATGCACACAAAACTATATGGTGTTAAACTGGCAGTAATGCATATAGAACTATATGGCGTTAAACTGGCTGTAACGCACACAGAAGTAAATGGCATTAAACTGGAAGTAACGCACACAGAGGTAAATGGCGTTAAACTGGCAGTAAAGCACACAGAACTATATAGCGTTAAACTGGCAGTAATGCACACAGAAGTAAATTATGTTAAACTGGCAGTAACACGCACAGAACTATATGGCATTAAACTGGCAGTAACGCACACAGAACGATATGGCGATAAAATGGCAGTAACACACACAGAAGTAAATGGCGTTAAACTGGCAGTAACACACAAAACTATATGGTGTTAAACTGGCAGTAAGCTCACAGAACTATATGGCGTTAAACTGGCAGTAAAGCACACAGAACTATATGGCGTTAAACTGGCAGTAACGCACACAGAAGTAAATGGTGTTAAACTGGCAGTAACGCACACAAAACTATATGGCGTTAAACTGGCAGTAATGCACACAGAAGTAAATGGTGTTAAACTGGCAGTAACACGCACAGAACTATATGGCATTAAACTGGCAGTAACGCACACAGAACTATATGGCGATAAAATGGCAGTAACACACACAGAAGTAAATGGCGTTAAACTGGCAGTAACACACAAAACTATATGGTGTTAAACTGGCAGTAAGCTCACAGAACTATATGGCATTAAACTGGCAGTAACGCACAAAAACTATATGGCATTAAACTGGCAGTAACACACACAAAACTATATGGCGTTAAACTGGCAGTAACGAACACAAAATTATATGGCGTTAAAATGGCAGTAACGCACATAAAACTATATGGCGTTAAACTGGCAGTAACACACACAGAAATAAATGGCATTAAACTGGCAGTAACGCACACAGAAGTAAATTGCATTAAACTGGAAGCAACACAATCAAATAGACGATGCTCCATTCTCACTGCACTGACGTTATCTGAACTGTCCCTACACTAGCTATACACTAATGTAAAAGATTACTGACACGGTCTCACTACACTACCCTGAAAATATATGAGCTGTCCCTACTCTACACTAATGTATGTATGAATGACATGGTCTCACTACACTACAGCAAAACTATCTGAGCTGTCCCTACTCTAGCTGCACACTATGCAAAGCTAAATGATGGTCCTCCTCACTACACTCACACTATTCCTAGACTGACACTAAACTAATATTCTACAGTGACAATTGAAGCAAAATAGCACAGTATAGCACACTAACTAATATCACTGAACAGAGCCCTGTTCTATCTCCACTCCGAAATCACACTGAAAATGGCTGCCATTGAAAGAATACTTTAATACTGTGGGGCGGGAATGAGCCATGATTGGATAAAGTAATGATGACAGTGTCCAGTCATGACTCTGACAGTGCTCTGTGCCCTGATTGGCTAAAGCTTTCACTGCTTCAGCCAATCAGGGCTTGCAATGCACTGTTCAGCGCCGCAATGCATTGTGGACAGTTCGAGGGGCCGAACAAACGGTTGAACGACCGTTTGTTCGGCTGTTAGCCGAACGTCCGAACAATGGAAGTTCGGCCCGAACTTATGCTCGGGCTGTACCGTTTGCCCATCCCTAATTGCCATCTGCTTAAAGCAAGATTCATTGTATATGTGATTGAAATGTATAAAATCTGGTGAACCTAATTCTATAAGGGTTTGGAACTGGCACTTGATCACTTTGGTGAAGGTTTTATGGTGATTCTGTCTTTGGATATGCACCAGTTTCTCACAATGGACATGTGATTTATGAGTTTTTTGATATGGACATTTTTTGAATATGGACATTATTTTTAAATATTCCTATTTTTAGGTCTATACACATTTTGTATAAATGTGTATAGACGGTATATATAACGGTCGAACAGCGAAAGTTTGGCCCGAACTTATGCTGAGGCTGAACCGTTCGCCCATCCTTACTGAGGAGAAGAATACATTCAATAGCTTCACCATCTCCCCGTCCTTTGTAACCGGATGTCCTTCCTCATTCTTTATGGGGCCAATATGGTCTGTCCTCCTTTTTTACATTTATATACTTTTGCTCTCCTCTGCTATGTGTCTTTCATGTTCTATCTTAGCTGCCCTAATTGTACCCTTACATTTCTTGTTGCATTCTTTGTAAAGTCTGAATGCTGATGATGATCCCTCAGCCTTGTATTTTTTGAAGGCTTTCTCCTTTGCTTTTATATGCATTTTTACATTGGAGTTAAGCCATCCAGGACTTTTGTTCGCTCTTTTAAATTTATTTCCCAATGGGATGCACTGGCTAATGCTCTTATTTATTATGCTCTTAAAGCAAACCCATCTCTCCTCCGAGTTCTTTGTTCGTAAGATTTTATCTCAATTTATATATTCTAGCAAGGGAAAAAATAGGGAATACCTATAAGCCGCGCACTCTGAATCAAAATAAATAAATTACAATTGTGCTGAAAAAACCTCTATGGAGCAGCTGGTAGTGAGACCAATGGTCTAATAATGTGTTAAAGAAATCAAATAAATTTCATACCGTGCTCTTAATAACCATATATGCATACATAAACAATAGTGCTAAAAATCATAAGTGAATTCATAGGCATATGTGCTGAAACAATAATAATGAAAAATGTCCAACATAAACGATTTCCAAAGAAAATTAAATTAAAATTAAACGTCCATAGACCACCACCAAAATCTTTTATCAACATGAGTGATGAGAATCCTTGCAGACTGGGTGAGATAGATAGCGTCTTCCACCACCACCAGGCAAACAATCTACTCACCAGAAGAATTTGACACCCATTACAAGTAGTAAAACCAAGCGCTGATACCAATGACAGGGTGTCTTCTAGGGAGAGACTGGTCCTCAACACGATGGACTCCAGCGAATTGATCATATATTAAGAAAGAAGAAGAAGGGGCTCCTCTCTGTGTAGTATGTAAAAAACTCCTTTTATTCCATACGAGGCATCAACATAAAACATAATAAAAGCAATTTGCCCAATTCAAAACATGCAGGCACGCCGTTTGCATTCCACCTGCGCTCCAACTAACGGAAGTGACGTATCACGCATCCTACGACCCTTTTAGCACTATTGTTTATGTATGCATATATGGTTATTTAGCGCACGGTATGAAATTTATTTGATTTCTTTAACATCTTCTAGCAAGGTTCGTAGTTTAGGGATTGGGGTCTACCATCTGACCCATGACATTGTCCTGCAAAACATTTAGGAACTGGCGAGCCTTAGAGGAATGCATGGTGCCCTCTGCCCAGCCTATGTATTGGCACAAGGTATTGCAGTATACACTTTGCTTCAAAGTACTGCACACTCTCATTAGATGACATAAAACTCATCTCTGTTGTTTATCATTAAACATTATTAAAAAAAAACAAGTAAAAAGGCGCAAAGCAGGTATACCTCACATAACAGATCCTAAATAGTCCAATGGCAGGGTAGGTGACTGTAGGTGTATATAGACATATACACAAGAGGAAGTCTATCAGGGCTGCCACCAAAAAAAGACCAGAAGCAGGGTCCAATAGGCTGAGGAAGATAAAAACAAGGAAGAGGGGCGCCTCTGAGTATAAATCAATAATCATTTATTACAACAAACAATATCCACTCACATGGAGGACTGTAGTATTGCGTTCCGGTGCATCTCTGAGTAGAGAAGAGGTTGGAGGACCACAAGTCTCAGCGAGTCCGTGCAGTGCTGGTCACACATCAAGTCCTGGCAGGGATGGATGGTGATGGCAGAACACGGTGGGAGTTCCCTCGGGTCTCCAGATAGCACTTAAGAATGGGTAGTAGGTTGAATAACAAAGACCAACGGTCTGTGGGTTCCAGGGAGGGGATGGGGGGACGTCAAAGCCGATCGCCGGGCGCGCTGCCGTCTGAGGCTCGTACGGCTCCGTGGAGAGAGATGGTGACGGCCGTACAGGGAGCCAGAACGAGGCCTGGAAAGCAAGCGCAGCGCGGCGCCGGGCCGTGACGTCACAGCTCTGCGACGCGTTTCCGAGTCTGCGCGCTATAGATGACAGGAATAGCGGCACTCCTTTTTCAAGCATAGGGGGCAGATGTAATGGCAGTCCTTTTGTAGTCTTTGGGAGGGAGGGGGAAGGGGCGGGGCTGAGAATAATAAACAGTATCCGGATACAATGCAGCTGTTTGGCAATACTAGATATAATGCACATGGAAGTGGGGCACAAGTTAATAAAGTTTAAGCATGGAGTATCTGTACATACATATATAGGAGACATATGAGCATAGTTATACATAGAATTGGAAAATGAAAATTAAAAATTAAAATTGGAAATAAAAAATTATTTGATTAAAAACCAGTACACATCCACCTGCAGAATAAAATCTGGTGCATATGCAACCAATATGGACCATATATAAGAACATGTAAGTGTATCAATTGAGAATTGGGATGGTACTAAAAATTAATAATAATAATATTAATGATCATGGACCAGTGCAAGATAAAAGATATATATATATATATAATAAGAAATTTATATATGTAAAATACACAAGAGATGGTGATTATATAAATATAAATATCAGTACACACTGTAAACATAATTAGCGATGTAACACAGTCCGCAAGGGAAAAACCAGGAGAAAGGAGCAAGGGGAGGGGAAAAAAAGGGGGGGGCGGGGGGGGGGGCGGGAAGGAAAAGCAAGAAGGGAAAGGAGGGGGGGGGAAAGAAAGGAATGGAGAAAAAAGGGGGGGGGGGGTAAGCGGGTAATGGGAAAGAACGAGGGCAGGGGAGGGGGCGGGGGATGGAATATACTTACTCGTGGACCCGCCACCCCCACAATAATAGATATGTTAGTGTGTATACAACCTGTGGTAAGGATGATAAAAATACAAGCAATGAATATACACATACCATATATAAGCAAATAAAAGCAATATATATCTATAATATGGTGGCAATCTCGATGCCCTCATTCAAGCCCCCAGGCGAGAGGACGTCGAGATTGTAAATCCAGAACGTTTCCCTTGCACAGAGCTTTTTGAAACGTTCGGCGGGAGTATATGACTTGGGGATTTGTTCAATTACCCATACAGTGAGGCCCGTGGTGGATTTTTGGTGAAAACTAGCAAAATGTCGTGGGACACTGTGCATGTCTTTGCCACCCTCTATCAGTCTCCGGTGTTGACCGAAACGCTGTCTGAGGGGGCAGATTGTTCTACCGACATAGATCAGTCCACAGGGGCACATAAGGCCGTAGACTACAAAATCAGAAGAACAATTGTAGAATTGGTCTATCTGGTACGTTTTACCTTTGGAAAGGAATGACTTTTGTCCATGTTTAACAAAGGCACAAGTTTTGCATAGGGTTTTTTTACATCGATACATGCCAACCAAAGGTATAAGTGTGGTGGCATGGTCGTTGGTCACAGTGGTTTTGAATTTGCTTGGGGCAATTTTACTTTTCAAGTTAGGTGCTTTACGGTAAGTGATTCGTGGTACTGTAGGGAGAAGAGTTTTGAGAAGGGGGTCCTGTAATAGAATCCCCCAATGTTTTTTCATGATGTTTTCCATTTTTTTATATTCGAAGTGAAAGGTCGTGATAAATCTGGTGGAGTGATCTGTTGGGCAAGTATTTGTTTTGGCTGGTTTACCCTTGGAATAGGATGCACAAGCTACATCAACCAATTCTTTAGGGTATTGTTTTTCAGCGAATTTGTTTTTTAATGGAATGCTGGAGGCTGCATAATCGCTATCGAGGGTACAGTTCTGTCTGAGACGGCAGAACTGTCCCTTTGGTATATTTTTCGTCCACTTCGGATAGTGGCAGCTGTGAAAATGTAAAAAGGAATTCCCAGCAGTTGGCTTGGTGTAATTTTTAGCAATGATTCTATCGTCCATGTGACCCAATTCCAAATCGAGATATGCTAAATGGGTGGGGTCGGAGGTGTGGGTGAAGGCAAGTCCATAGGGATTATGGTTACAGTGGTCCACAAATGATG